>NC_137788.1:156281934-156382764 GCF_963383645.1 Muscardinus avellanarius
CCTAAGTTCCTTGAATAAAAGTTAATAGATACATAGCTATATATGTTTTTCGAGGAAAAAAAAGAACATCAATTTCATTACTGTTTTCAGATATGTTCTCATACAAAATAAACTAAGTGATCTAGACCCTATCTAGTCCAAAAGGAAGTTCTCAAATTCAGATGATTCTAGAGGAAACTCTTTCAAAATCATTTAGACCTAAGTGTAAGACTTGTTGCTTGGGACCGTCTTTAAATTGAAAGAATATCAATTAAATTTTCTAGCTCAAGATCATTAGTATAACGTCTAATTCTCATCCACAGAAAAGACTTGAAAACATGTCTCTCTTGCTTCAGAGAGCATCTTCCTGTCATTTTACTAACTGGTTGCAGACAAGCCTTTAAAAGTTTGACCATGCCGGGCGTGATGGCGCACACTTGTAATCCCCGCGCTTGGGAGGCTGAGACAGGAGGATCACACAGGTACAAACCCAGCCTCAGCTACTTAGTGAGGCTCTCAGCAACTTAGTGAGACCCTGTTTCCAAATAATAGGTCTGGGAGTATAGCCCGGAGGTAGAAAGCCTCTGGGTTCCACCCCGAGTACCACCAAAATAAAAAGTTTGGCCATTTCCTCACAGTCTGTGCTTTTCTATTTACTTTTTCATAAGATTATTATCCAAGTGTAGCTTGCTAGACATTTTTGGTTGTTAATATTCGTTTTTCTTTTTTACTTAAAAATTAACCACATATTATGAGGCACTTCGTGAAAATCCTTTGGCAGAATGGGGTTGAAATCTCACACTAGTGTGATAGATGCTGTGTGATAAATATCACCGCATTATGATGTGAGGCTATAGTGCACCAATCAAAGTATTTCTTTCTGATGCACTCCCCGGTTCAATCGGGGCCGCCACAAAGACAGAAAGCGCGGGGATTATTTTCTCTTGCATCCTAGTGCAAACCAATAGAACGACAGCAAACTGTTCACAGTCCATCAGTGGATGCTGTAAAAGTATTTTATTTTATTTTAATTTTTTGTGTTACTGGGGGTGGAACCCAAAGGCTTTCTACCTCCGGGCTACACTCCCAGTCCTATTTTATGTTTTATTTGGAAACAGGGCCTCATTACTAAGTAGCTGAGAGCCTCACTAAGTAGCTGAGGCTGGCTTAGAGCCTGTGCGATCCTCCTGTCTCAGCCTCCCAAGTGTGGGGAGGCCACCACGCCTGGCACCTTTTTTTTTTTTTTTTTTTTTTTTTTTTGAGTGTGGTACTGGGGATGGGACCCAGAGGCTTTCTACCTCTGGGCTATACTCCCAGCCCTATGTAAAAGTATTTTTAAAAGAAGAAAGGAAGAAAAAAAGTTTCCCACTAGCAGTGTGACTTCAGGTAAACCAATATCTTCCTGTGACTCTCTTTTGTCACCTGTCAAATAGAAATAATAATATCTACTACACAGAGCACATGCCAGATGATGCGGGCGTGCCTTTAAAGCATCTCGCACAGCTTCTGACATACTAAGGAGACAAATGTTATCTATTATTATGATTAGGAACCTCTGCCTGTATATGCGTAAGCATTAGGAGTGCATCTGGCTTGTTTCTGCTATTGTTGTTCTAAGGATAGAACCCAGGGGCGTTCTACCTGTGAGCTACACCTCTAGGCCTATTTGACTTTTTTGTTTTGAAACAGGGTCTCACTAAGTTGCTGAGAATCTCACTAAGTTGCTGAGGCTGGCCGCGAATCTGCGGTCCTCCTGTCTCAGCCTCCCAAGTACTGGGATTACAGGTGCACACCACCACGCCCGCCGCCTAGTTCGTTAGTAGTGCACAGCGCTCATAAAATTTTTATGGCTCCTGATATACACTGCGAATGAGTCTCCAAAAGGATGTTGCCAACAGGCCTTCCACAGGAGCATGAGATAGTCCATTACACCACTTCTTGGTGAAGAGAGAGAATTACTATTAACTAGGAACAAAAGAAAATAAAAATTTCAAATAATAAAAGGCAAATTGAAGGCTAAAAAAAAAAAGAAAGGAAAGGGGAAAACTAACTAAAAAAAAAAGTATCCCTAAGCTTTTGCATTTCTAGATCTGGGGGGGGGGGGTTCTGCCTAGCACAAATTTCCATTCCCTCACCACCAACCAGTTTCCTTCCATGTACTTGCTCAAAGCAGTGCACGCACGTTTCGCTTTGCCGACTTGTTTTGGGGTTGGGCGGAGCCACAGAAAGGGAAAGGGCACCCTGGTTTCCTGGCAGATGTCCAGCGACCCCGGGGAAGGCCAGCGGTTCAACCGCCAGTCACCAGCGTGACGGTGGTTCATGTAAGATGATTCCCAGGGGAACAGGGACCTGGTGAAGCCGACATACAAATATTTTCCCGCAAGGTGAAATAATGCCGGTTGGCACAGCTCCAGCTGACCACAAGTCAAAGGAGGTGTAATCCAAGGAGACGTATCACCTGAGCTCTCCAAGGGGTAATCCGGGATGGAGCAGTTGGTTTGTGCAGCTTTTCAAGAGACCTAAATAATAGCTGGTTTTTGTGGGAAGAGCAGAAATGCAAGCAAGCAATCAAGCCAGCAAACACTCCGGCCTTGGGTAGTGAATTTGCTGTGTGAGACAGGAGAGAGGCTGGCAAGGTCAAAATGGAAATTTTCTACCTTGAAGGAGCCAGATCAGTAGGTCGCCACACTGTTTTCACTCCGATGTCCTGCTGGCCTCTTCTTTTTCTTGAAACAAGTCATGAAGCTGGGCAAGGAAATTTATCTGAAATCTGTATAGATTTTGTTCTAATAAGACAACATCTAAGCTACTGTCACCCATGCAAAACTCTGCTGAGAAAGCTCTACTAAGTTGATATGACCAATAAGTGTGGTTCGGCTGCTTCTCCTGCATTAAATGGAGGACTCACCCAAATGGCTCAAATCAGCCAGGGGTGGTGGGGCACTATAATCCCAGTTTTGGGGAGGCTGAGCCAGGAGGATGGCAAAGTTGGAGGCCAGACATAGCAACGTGTCAAGACCCTCAGCAACATAGTGAGACGCTGTTTCAAGATAAAATAAGCCTGGGCTATATATAGCTCAGAGGTAGAGCACCCAGGGATCCAATTTATAGTGTCACAAACAAATATCAAAAATGCTCAAGTCATAGCTGGGCTCCTTGGACATTTGCACATGGAATGGCATTATCAGGTAATCCCTAAAAGCTGCTGCTGGCTAAACAGGCTGAGAGGGCTAGCCGCCCCAAGATGGGTACCATTGGCATGCTCTTCAGCCCTGGCTCCATCCACAGCTCCACACCTGGATAAGAAACACACCTAGACACAGGCAATGTGGTAGAAGAAACGGGCTCATTGCTGGCTTCGTGCTAATCCCAGACCAGAGTTTACCTCTGTAGACTGCTGCCTCCTCTGCTCATGCACTCCTCTGCAAGCATCTACTAATGTTTGCCTGCCTGTGCAAACATTCGCTTCTCTGGAACTCTAGATATCTACCTGGTGGTGATAGTAGTAACCTTGGCCCTGTAGAGTTTTTGGAAGGGATGCACCAGCTCCTGACACACAGATTTTATTCCCATAGGTTGCGCATGCGTACACATCCATGCGCACTTGAGTTGTTAGAGCCAATTACTCCCCTGCATCTTTAGAGCTAACGAGGTGAGATTTTTTGAAAAGTCCATCAAGAAAGGAAGGAAAGAGACATGCTTTTTTTTCTTCCAACAAGCAAAAGCAATTAAACGTCAAATATTAACTGCTCCTGGGAGTAAATTTTTTTAATGGGCTAAAGGCTGGGCTGTTATAGACCTCCAATATGTAATTTCTAAGAAAAGACCAGGTAATATATTTTTTCTAAATTAAGTGGAAGATAAAATGCTAGGACCCGTGTATCCATCCAGAAAGCACTTTTTTTTTTATCCATTTGCAAGAGCTTCCCAATTGCATCATGCCTTTTAAGAGGCCTGCTTTGTTGAACAGCACTTTATTTTAAACCTTCACTTGTGAATAGCATTGATTTATGGTGGTGCCGATTAAAGCAAGGGTGTCTTAAGCAATAATGATTTCAATTATAGGACTTCCACCCTGGGTACATTATTCTGATTTTCTCTCCATTCTTTCCACGTTTTTATTCACTAAAGAAAGGGATAGCCAGGCATGGTGGTGCAGGCCGTAATCTCAGTACTTGGGAGGTGGAGATGGGAGGATCATAGGTTCAAGACCAGGCTCAGCAATTCAGTGAGACCTTCGGCAACTTAGTGAGATGGTGTTTCAAAAGAAAATATAGGAAATGGCTGGGAGTGTCGCTCAGAGGTAGAATGATCCTGGGTTCAATCCCCAGTACGAAAAAAAGAAAGAAGGGGCAGAAAATATAGGTAGATGGTGTCATTTTCCAAAGTCCCTGGACAAATTTAACATCAGAAAAGATTATGTGGACAAATGGTCTGATGTGCCTCTTTTGATTATGTGAACATATCCTATTTTTTTTGTGTGTGTGTGATACTGGGGGTGGAACCCAGAGGCTTTCTACCTCCGAGCTATACTCCCAGACCTATTTTATACTTTATTTGGAAACAGGGTCTCACTATGCTGCTGAGAGCCTCACTCAGTAGCTGAGGCTGGCTTCGAACCTGTGCGATCCTCCTGTCTCAGCCTCCCAAGCGCGGGGACTACAAGCGTGTACCTCCACACCCGGCAACGTATTATAATTTAATACTCTCTGGAAAACCCTTGAGCAGCTCCCACATGAGCTCTTACCCAGTATCATCAGGGTTATTTAGTGCTTGGCTCCTTCTCGGTTCCCACAGGAGCCACGCTGAAGTAGTAGGACCCTGCGCACTAGGTTCACTTCAGGTCTAGTACTGAGAGTCTCTGCCTCTCTTTTCCAGGGGCTGGAGCAAAGCACGAAGCCCACACTTTGATCTTTCAAATCCAACAGCAATAGAAATGGATGCCAGACAGGGCCACCCAATCCTGAGGGCCTGTGTTAGCTTTTTATTGCGGTCACCAAACGCCTGGATAAATCAGCTTGTAAGAAGGAACGGCTTATTTTGGCTTTTGTTTTTAGAGGTTTAGGTCCATGGTTCCTTAGTCCATGACACTATGGTAGGAATGTGTGGAAGAGGAAGACTATTCACCTCGGGATCGTCAGGAAACAAATTAATGTACCATTAAAGTATTAAAGAGAGAGAGATATAGATAGGGGGCAGGGTCCCATACTGCCTTCAAGGGCACACCCCCAATGACATAACTGCCTCCCACTAGGCCCCGCCTCTTAAAGGTTCCACCACCTCTCAGTAGTGCAACAGGTTGTCAATAAAGCCTTAACACAAGGGTTTTTGGGGGGATACTCCAGAGCCAAACTATAGCAGGACTATTTCACAGATGAAGGTGCTAAATAAACAAGAAAAGTCAGCCTGAAGTCATCGGCACAGAGATTCCATCCATCCACCTAATTCAGCCTGCGACTTAACAGGGGCCCAGTCCTATTTACGAATGGTGGCAGATAGGGAGGGAGCCCTGTCCAAAGGGGGCAATGACTTCTGGGGCCCAGCTAAGTGTCACTATAAGGAGCTGTGAATCCAACCATGCCACAACCTCAGATGCTTCAAAATTTCAAACTGGAAAGTGAAGCTGCTCAGATTTTAAAAGATGGCTAAGTATTGGCAGTAGCCCTTCCGGTACCTCAGTGGAGCACAAGGTGCCTTTCTATCTAGTCATGGATAGCAATCACTCTGGTTGTTGTTGTTGTTGTTGTTGTTGTTGTTGTTGTTGTTGGGGTGATGGTAGTACTAGGAGTTGAACCCAGGAGTATTCTGCCTCCAAGCTAGACCCCCCCCAGCTCTTTTAAGTTTTTATTTTGAAGCAGGGTATTATTGCTAAGGTACTAAAGGTCTTGCTTAATTGATGGGCTGGCCTTAGTAGTAACTCTTTGTGTATGTTTGGTACTGGGATTGAACCCAAGGCTGTTCTACTTCTGAGCTGCAACCCCGGCCTCTTTTCAAACTTTTTAAATTTCAAAACAGTCTCACTAGGTTGCTGAGGGCCTTGCTAAGTTGCTGAGACTGGTCTCGAACCTGCAATCCTCCTGCCTCAACAACTCAAGTACTGGGATTACAGGTGTGTGCCACCATGCCTGGTTGGCAATAATAACTCTTTTAAAAAGTTAACAAGGTAGCCCAGCACAGTGGCTCCCAGTACTTGGGAGGCTGAGATAAGGAGGATCACAGGTTTGAGGCTAGCCTCAGCAACTCAATAAGGCTCTCGGTATCTTAGGGAGACCCTATTTTAAAATTAAATAGAAGGTCTTGGGTGTAGCTTGAAGGCACTACCCCTGGGTTGTTCAATCCCCAGTACCTTAATTAATTAAGGTACCAGTATCTTAATTAATTAAGATTAGTGAGGTATTTTCATTCTGCTCTCTCATTAACATTTAACAGGCATCTGTTATGCACTAAGAAACATGTTCTAGGCACCAAGTATGCAAAAGAAAGAACAATAGCCATTATCTACTCTCAAGGAGCTCACAGCCTAACGTGTACATATATATATATATATATATATATATATATATATATATATATATGAACTCTGAAGAATTTCTGGTGTGAAAAAGTAAGAAGACCCAAGCAGAGTGGTGTAAGCTTGCAATCCCAGTACTTGGGAGGCTGAGAAAGGAGGATCACAGGTTCTTGGCCAGCCTCGGCTACTTAGAGAGGCCCTCTGCAACTTACTGAGACCCTGTTTCAAAATAAAGAACTAAAATAAGACTGAGAGCTGAGTGTGGTGGCGCACGCTTGTAATCCCCGCGCTTGGGAGGCAGAGACAGGAGGTGTGAAGCCAGCCTCACTGGCTTAGAGACCCTGTTTCCAAATTTAAAAAATATAAAATAGGTCTGGGAGTGTAGCCCAGAGGTAGAAGGGTTTCCAGAAACCCCAATACCACCTAAAAAAAAAAAAAAAAAGACTGGGAGTGTAGCTCAGAGGTGGAATGGTCCTGGGTTCAATCCCCAGATTCACAAAAAAAAAAAAAGAAAGAAAGAAAAAGAAAAATTAAGGAGAAATACAATCTAACACGAGGCTCAGCTGTCATGTTTATTTTTAGGTAAGAACTTCCCTTGTTATCCTTCAGGTAAATTAGTTGTTTCCATGCTTAGGTATGAAGTTCTAATTTAATTTGAGAACTAGTCCTGTGAATTTCAAAGTCCATGGAGGATACATTCGCATTAAAATCTCCAAAAGCAATTGGAAGGGAAACTTTCAATCACATCTCGATAGAGTTTTCCTCTATCAAATCGATGTTACAGATTTCTTAGATGCTCATATTAACTGGGCTTTTACATGATTTAAATATAGCACTTAATCTCAATTATTCTATGCTAAAAGTTGTTTATTTGATGGGGTATTTTTTGAAGTGGGGACTAAACCCAGGGGTGTTCTACCTCTGAGCTACAACCCCAGTCCTATTTTATTTGAAACAGGGTCTCACTAGGTTGCTAAGAGACTCATTAAATTGCTGATGCTAGCTGTGAACCTGCGATCTTCCTGTCTCAGCCTCCCAGATACTGGGATTACAAACTTGTGCCACCACACACCAGCTGCTGCTGTACTTTTTATGAGAGATAGCTAACTAATGCTGAATGCATTCATCTCCCTGAAAAATTACCTTAATAATTCTTTAAATTTTCGGGGGGGGGGGTAAATTAGAAGTAGCAAGATATAAATGAAGTTATTCAGGTCTCACTATTATATTTGTGGCTTAGGACTCACACATTGCTCTACAGACGAGAATCAGATCAAAGTAAAGATTCTTTTCCTACTTTATAATTATTTCTGACTCCTTGAAATACCTTCAAAGTACTTCCTTAAGCTCTAGGTGAACTCTTTCTCTTGTCCTTTCAAATATGCTGTAGCCATCCATTACCTCTTCCTACCTTGCCTGTAGGAAAAGTTCTCAAATGTCACTACTGTGGGCAGGACACAAGGAGCAAGCGTGCTAAGAACTCAGCACGGGACTGATTTAAACACAGCATTGGATCCATTCTGTACTTCATGAACAGGCAATTACAGGAGACCTCCTTTCCTTCTTTGCATAAAATTCCCAGCCACACTTGAGCGGTCAGCCAGCTCCCCTGTCCTTCGTCTGATTTCTAGTCCATCCCCATAGCAACATGGTGAACTTCTTTCTGGGGAGCATTACATCAAAGGTAGCCTGTCCTACCTGCTCTGGGCCCTGCAGCCTGCAGAACACCTGGAGTTTCTGGTTTGCTTTCCATCGCTGGTGATGTTTATAAAATTGCTGACTGTCTTAGCAGCTTCTCCTTCGGCAAGCCTTCTCCAGACCTTTCAAGTAACAAAGAAAGAAGAACGGACTGAGAAAGGTGACACGACTTGCCCACAGTACCCCCAACGGCCCTGCGTTTGTGCCAGAATGCCATCTCCTCTCTCTCTACCAGCTGTCATGGAGAACAGTGCTCCAATGAATAACTCCAATTAGGCTTCGCCATCGACACTAACATCCCATATCCCAACATCTGAAATCGGAATTGTTCCCAAATCCAACTTTTTGAGCATTGACATAGTGCCAAGAGGAAAAAATTCCACACTTGACCTCATGGGACGGGGTCACGGTCACAATGCAGGTATGCTAAAAATACTCCCAGCTAAGCATATAAGGCATATATGAAACAAATAAATTTGATGTTTAGACTTGGATTACATGTCCCAAGATATCTCGTTCCATATGTGCAAATATTCTAAAATCTGAAATCCTAAGCTTTTTTTCTTTTTTCTTGGTACTGGGGATTAAACCCAGGGACACTCAACCTCTGAGCTTCACCTTTTGTGTGTTTTTGTTGTTGTTGTTTTGAAACAGGGTCTTAATAAGTTGTGGAAAGCTTCACTAAGTTGCTAAGCCTGGATACAACCCTGCAATCATCCTGTGTCAGCCTCTCAAGTACTGAGATCACAAGCAGGCCCCATCACACCTGTCGCAGGTATACTTTTAAATGCCAGCTACAGTTTATATGTATATATTTTCAACAACCTTATAGATCAGTAATGTTCAATAATCTTAGCTGAAACTACAAATGGAAACTGGATCCATTAAAGAAGTTAGATTTTTTTTTCTTTTAAATATGGTCTTCCAGGAAGCTGCCTCTGGACATAGCTACAGAAAATTAACACAATAAGTAGAGCATTAGAGAACAGCTATTAACTGATTATGTTAATAAAAACCAAATGGGGGCTTTAATTCTGTCCCTCTGGGAAAGCAAGAAAGATAAAATAAACAACAGGCAAAACAAAATTATGAAGTACAGGGCAATTGATTTTAAACAATAATAATATAGATACCTCTCACCATGCTTTAAAAAAAATACGGATCTCTCCCTTTGTTTTTTGGGAATGATATGAGAAAGTTCTTATTTTTATTTATTCTTATTCTTATTTATTATTAGGCCAGGCCAGGGGAGAGGAGAGAAGATCAGGAGTTCCCAGTGCCTTTGGCAAATATTGGGTTTAACCACAGCCCCAGTACAGCACTCTCTGTCGACTAACCGCTCAAATTCTTGAGAGCCCTTGAGGTTAGCTCCATGTAGATAGTCATTGTAAAGAAGGTTCTTTCTCATTTGTTATCTAAAACATGGTTTGTGTACCTACCTTCAAACTTAAGAGAGCCAGGTCTTCGGGTAGTGTGCGCCTGTAATCCTGGGAGGCTGGGACAGGATTGTAGACTTGAGACTGGCCTCAGCAATTTAGTAAGACCCTCAGCAATCTAGTGAGACCCTGTTTCAAAGTAAAAAATAAATAAATAAAATAGAGTTGAGGATGTAGATTAGAGGAGGAATGCCCCTGAGTTCAATTCCTAGTACCAAACAAAATAAATTTAAGAAATGCAGCTTACCATAGTACCTGCTCTATGACAGGCATCCAACCAAATGCTTCAAAGAAGTTGCTTCTAATTCTTGTATTACTTTGCAATTTGTAGGCAAAGACATGGAGTCTCAGGGTAATACAATGATGTGATCAAGACATCACAGTTATTAGGCCTGGTCTACCTCCAAGGCACAAACGTATCTGCCTCCCCTTACATAATCTGAGCACCGAGGCGGAGTGTTGCTTTAATGGGTTTTTTCCCTCTGTCTCTTTTCACATACTGTTTTAACCACTCTAACCCATGGAGCCAATCCTTTCTGCTTGGCATGTGCAAAATCCCAGGTTATTTTTACTTCTCACTGGCAAAAAGTCAGCAAATTCAAATGAAATGATAATTTCTACATGAGAAAGAAAATAGTTTAGCATTCTCTTAAAAGGCAAAAAACTTAAAAAGTCTTATTCAAGACACTTAACTTCTACATCTGCAGAATATACATATTTCGTGTGATTTATTAAATAAAATGAGGATAGTTCCAATTTATAATGTGCTAGTCCAAGAATTAGAGTTCTATTATCAGTGGACAATGGGTGCTTAGACTTGAGGAGTCAATAGGTAAATACAGGCATATCTGTACATTAAGAGAACGCTCTGTATAATTTAAAAAACAAGCAAGATTATTTGATACCTGGCAGAGAAGACAGAAAGACAGACAGACAACAAACAATGGGATTGATTGGCGAACAAAAAGTTCAGGAAGAAGAGTGAAAATTAAATCTAAAAAAGTATGCAAAAGGCAGAGCTCAGCAGGGCATGGGACTGCACACTTGTATTCCCAGTACTTGGGAGGCTGAGACAGGAGTATCATGGGTTTGAGGCCAGTGAACAGTAACTGAGTGAGATCCTGTTTTAAAATAAAAAAAAAAGGACTGGGGATGTAGCTGGGTTGTAAAGTGTCCCTGAGTTCAATCCTTAGCATCACAAATAAATAACAAATAAAGAGAAGAAACTGAAATCCAGCCAGAGTTCACCCAAAAATACAAAGTACTCAGGTCTTCACGCTTAATAGTAAAATATTGGGTGCATGTATAAATGTGTTTAGATATGTTTACATATTAGAAAATTCTAAGATATATATTCCTCTAATATTTATATATCATAAGAATTGCATGCACAGTAGCAAATATAATAATATATTATATATGATAGATAGATATGATTGAGAAATTGCATCACAGCTACATTAAGTCAAAGCTGAGACTGTATTGAGAAGCTACAGGCAGGGAGCTCATGTGAAAAGACTCAGGAGAAGACCTGGTTCATTCCTTCTTCTTGCTCCCTGAGCCCTACACGTTCATTTTTCCCCTTTTAACTTGATGACTCCAAGTAGGGGCAAATAACCCAGAAAACGCATCTCAATGAGGACAAACTTGCACTATTGGATATGAAAGCACATCCTTAAATTACAATAGAGACCAAAGGGCTTTGGAGAAAGTGTTAAAGACAGAAAGAAAGTGAAATCCAATGCGGAAACACACAGAGAGAGGCCCAATAACCTCACACGGAGATCGGCAAGGAGAAAAGGTCTTAGTAAGTGGGCCTCGCCACGTGGACTACAATAAATTCCAAAAAATATGAGGGCATTATATTTTAAAATAAACAAAGAAGCCGGGCTTGGTGGTGCACACCTGTAATCCCAGTACTTGGGAGGCTGGAATAGGAGGATCGCAGGTTCCAGGACGGTCTCAGCACATAATGAGACTCTCATCAACCTAGTGAGACTCGGTTTTAAAATAAAAGTTAGAGCCGGGCACGGTGACGCACGCTTGTAATCCCAGCGCTTGGGAGGCTGAGACAGGAGGATCACACAGGTTCGAAGCCAGCCTCAGCTACTGAGTGAGGCTCTCACCAACTTAATGAGACCCTGTTTCTATATAAAATATAAAATAGGTCTGGGAGTAGAGCCTGGAGGTAGAAATGCCCCTGGGTTCTACCCCCAGTACCATAAATAAATAAATAAATAAATAAATAAATAAATAAATGTTAAAGAGGGTGTAGCTCAGACATAGAATACCCTTCAGTTCAATCTCCAGTACCACAGAAATAAATAAATAAATGGATTCATAAAAGTACACTCCTGGAGATGGGCAAAGCCCTTCTAAACACAAAAGCAAAGCAGGAAAGAATAAACAAAAATATTTACATACTTCAGTTCCTCAATATATAGATTACCACATTAACAACTCTGAACCAAGCGACAACTGAAGTGCTTGTAATACGTCAGCGGGAAAGAGTCAACAAATCCAATATGCGAAACGCTTTTATTATTTAACAACAACAACAAAAACAATCAGTGAACACCTCCATAGAACCACAGAGCAAAAGTTAAATAAAAAAAAATAGAAACAAGCACGCCAATCACACAGCGCACACACACACTCAACACACACACACACACACACACACACACACACACACACACAACAAAGAGTCCAAGGACTGTGGCAAAAGTTAGCATCACAAGCAATCGAAAGAATGAAAATCACAAGAGAATGCTCAATTATATTTCCCTATATTGGCAAGAATCTATTATTATTCAGGGGGAGTAAGACTGTAAATTAGTGTAAGTACTTCAGAGGGCAAGTGCAAAACATAGCCAAAAATTGGGTAAATCAATACAATATTGACCCAAGATTTTCACTTTCATCAACTTATCAAGAGGTAATGGAGATTCACAAAAAAATTTCATAAAAATTCATGGAGTATACTATTTAACCGAGACCAGATGAATCACAATACGTACAAGTAAGGACATACAATAGCGTCATTAAAATCATGTTTTAAAATAGTTTGAACAAGCCAGGCGTGGTGGCACACGCTTGTAACCCAGCATTTGGGAGGCTGAAACGAGAGGATCCGGGTTTGCGGCCAGCCTCAGCTAGTTAGTGGTGCCCTTTGCAACTCAGTGAGACCCTGTTTCAAAATAAAGAATAAAAAATAGGGCTGGGGGTATAGCTCAGAAGTAGAAAGCTCCTTGTTTCCATCCCTAGTACTGCAAAAAAAAAAGATAAAAATAAAAATAAACAAAACAGCTTGAACAAGCCAGGTGTGATGGTACACGCCTGTAATTCTAACACTTGGGAGACTAAGACTAGAGGTTTGTAGGTTCTTGGTTAGCCTCAGCAACTTAAAGCAAGGCCTTCTGCAAAAAAGTGAGATCATGTTTCAAAATAAAAAATAAAATAGGGCTGGAGGTGTAGCTCAGAGACAGAGTGCCTCTGGGTTCAACCCCCAGTACCACAAAAATAATAAAATAAAATAAATGGCTTTAACAATACAAGCAGATAATTATTATGTCTTGTCAAGTGAGAAAAGCAGTTTTTCAAAACAGTGGCTTCAGGACCACTCTCACTTTTCAAACACACGAATATGAGTGTGAAAAAAGGAGCAGAGGGAAAAGATTTAAGAGTGCACATCCACGCATGAACAACGATTAACTTTACTGGCCAAGGTCGGAGGCGGGTCTGATTTCCTTCGCCACGCTTTCCCGTCATTTCCAAATGCGCTCCCATAGGCACGCATGCTTTTTGCAAGCAGAAGAATGTGTTTTGGTGTTCTTTAAATCCTAGCTTGCTGGAAGGGTGTCGGTGGGATAGAGACTGGCCAGAGAGGATGCTGCGGATGCGAGAACCGGCCACGAGGCTGCCTGACCCTGAGTCTGTACCGCTACCTTATTCTGCCTTCTCCCTCCCTCCCTCCCTCTCTTCCTTCTTTGCTTCCTTTCTTTCTACCTTCTTTCTTCCTTCCTTTCTACCTTCTTTCTTTCTTCCTTCCTTCTTTCTTTCTTCCTACTTTCTTTCTTTCCTTCCTTCTCTCTTTCTTTCTCTTTTTATCTGTTCTCAGAAAGCGTACAGCTCCCAATGCCTTCTTGCTAATGACAAACGAGAGTATCCTGAGAACCCTTAATGTGCTCTGTGTCAGGAGCCTGTGGGTCAGTAAGGTTATTAATAAACACAGCCTCTTGCTCTAATTTAGGTCCCTCCTCTCTTTCATGACTGCTCCTGCCCTGCTTTTTCTTTCACCTCTCCCTCTCCCTCTCCTTCCCTTCCTCCCTCCCTACCCTCCTCCTCCTCCTCCTCCTTCTTCTTCCTCTTCCTCTTCCTCTTCCTCTTCCTCTTCCTCTTCCCCCCCCTCCCTCCCTCCCTCCCTCCCTCCCTCCCTCTCTCTCTCTCTCTCTCTCTCTCTCTCTCTCTCTCTCTCTCTCTCTCTCTGTCTCTCTCTCTCTCTCCCCTCCTCCCTGGTCAGGAGAGGGCTCAGCCTCCATTTCACCTCAGCTTCTGGCTCTTTCCTTCTAACACTTTTCTGAGGCTGGGCCTGGGCCTGCTAAGTTTTCACAGGGAATTTAATTTTTGCGGAAATGTTGAGTGTCCTGAATCAATTCGATGCGGCTGGTGTGATCCTGTGATGTGACCATCCCGGGAGGATGGAGCGATAAGCGAAATCGAGGCAGAATGCGGATGGGCACGGGGAATACCTTGGTTTCCCAAAGAAATTTCTGTTACACAGGAAGACTCCCTGCCCGCAGTGTTAGGCAAAGCGTGAGAGGCCAGCCTACGTAGAGAGACATAGGGTTGGAACACAAAAGGCAGATTTGAGTTTTATTGCTTTTATATTGTGTTTTATAAAATAAAAAGTATCTTAGTGAGTTTATCGTGTACAAACTCTTACACTCAGGTCCATGTATGAGAGTTACGTGGATATTTATATGATTGGATTCATGTACATCGATTTTATTTTTCCGAATAGAGCTTGATTTATCACATAAATTTATGTTTGGAGTCAGCCCTGTTCTATTTTTGCCGCTTTTATTACACATATAAAAGTGGCTGGCTATATCGCCATCACCAAATTCTCACACATACTCTCAAAAGCCCTGCATGTTGTACGAATTCTGTTCAATTCTCATTCTCATTCATTCTCTCTCTCTCTCCCTCTCTCTCTCTCTCTCTCTCTCTCTCTCTCTCTCTCTCTCTCTCTCTCTCTCTCCCTCCTTCCAACTTTTCCTAACAGCAATTTCAAATTAGGAAAGATAACTTTGTGACCTAAAAAAAAGTCCACTCCTGGCCAAGACACACACACAAATTGCATGTGCTTCTTCAAATCTGTTAAACTGCACTTGTTCCCTTCTTCTAAAGAAGCAGCACTGAGCTCTGAACTGAGCTCTCTGGGAGTTACATACACCGATTGGGCATTTCTGTAACAATGACAAAGCAACATTTTCATATGGGAAAATATGTAAAAAGAATCACGTGACTCTGTGTTGGATTATTCGTGCTTTTCATATTAACCTATTGCACGTTTTTGTACTCAAGAACATGCTATTTTAGAATGAGTGGAAGTCTTTTAAAGTGACATGATTTTTTAACACATGACTTATCCAACTCCAAAGTAAGGTCCTCATATCGTAAGATGTTAAAAGCAAATCTAAATTTATTAAGAAGTAAGATAGTTTCTCTATAGCTTAGCTCATTATCATGAAACATACTCATTTTATAACATTTAAAGAATTGTACCTGAATTCTGGTGTTTCCCAAACTGAGAAGAAAATAGATGTAAATGCCAAACAAATTATCCATTAACTTCTTATTTTGTGATTCTAGAGACAGAACCCAGTGCGTCATTTGAGCCAGACAAGTAGACAAGTCCTCTACCACTGAGCTGCAACCCCACCCCTGCATTGAAGGTTCATGCACACGTGCGCGCACGCTCGTGCGTGTGTGTGTGTGTGTGTGTGTGTGTGTGTGTGACTGAGGATTGAACTTAGTGGAGTTTTACCTCTGATCTACACACCCAGCACTTTTTATTTTTTATTTTAAAACAGAGTCTTGCTAGGTTGCAGAGGGTCTTGCTAAGTTGCTGAGGCTGGCCTTGAACCTGTGATCTTCCTATCTCAGCCTCCCTACTACTGGGATTACAGTTGTGCACCACCATGCCCATCTGCATTCAGGGTCTTAATGGTCACCCACAACCATTACTCATAACCTTCAGAAAGACAGGGATCCTAAACTCAGCTAAAATCTCCACAGGAAATAGCCATTAACCAAACTTGATTGGAAACATAATTTGGCCCTTTGCTTCCTATTTACATTTTCATTTTCTTTTTCAATAGATCCATCTTATCTAATTTGTACCAATAATCAAAGAATGAGTAGAGCTTTAAGCTTGTTCTGTTAAATGTATGGCCAGTCATCAGTCATGAGATACCATCTCATTAAGTTCCCCTTAAAGGCAATATTTTCTTCACCTACATAGATCTGCAAGCACACCAACTTATTAGGCCACAGTGGGGAAGGAAAAGAAGGAAGGAGATTTTATTATATATATATATATATATATATATATATATATATATATATATTAATTTGGTGGTACTGGGGATGGAACCTTCTATCTCCGGGCTACACTCCCAGATCCATTTTATATTTTATTTGGAAACAGGGTCTCTTAAGCCAGTGCGGCTGGCTTCAAACCTGTGTAATCCTCCTGTCTCCGTCTCCCAAGCACGGGAATTACAAGCGTGCGCCACCACCAGTGGAAGGAGCTTTTATTGAGTGCCTACGAGGTACCAGGCTGCAGCAGTAGCATTCCTTGGCCACAGAACACGCCGTGTAAAATGCAAAGTGCTTTTGCACATCGGTTCTGCTGTCCTCACAAGTGGCCCTGTGGAAGAGCTGTTGTCAGCCTGCGCCGACAGACGAGGAAAATGGGGCTTCCAGATGTTTTGCGCCATCCCCCAGAAACACAGTCACGATGACACAAAGCAGGGATTCAGACCCGGGCTCTGCCTGCCAAACTGCTCCTTTCAGTGAGTGAATAAATAGACTCCACTGTTTACCACGCCAAGCCCGCGACTCTGTGGAGCAAGGATTAAGTCCCGACGTTAATTACAACCAGGGCTTGAGGTCAGGAACACCTGGTCACTTAGAACATAGGACTTGGGGATGTTTGAGAGGCTCAAAATAAATAAACGCATAAATAAATAAATATATAGATAAATAAATAAGTGAATAAATAAAACCTCCCAAAGACTCACATACTGGAAAACATTACAAAAGGCATAAGATATAACATAGCAATGATCATATTATCAGAACATTATGCGTGTATATTTTATAAGACCCTTAATAATGCAGGATTCAGATCGGGTAGATTAATCATCGGAAAGTTGAAACCCTCTGTGCCTTTCTCTTACATTGTTTTTGTTTGGTTTTGGTTTTGGTTTTGTTTTGGTACCAGGATTGAACCCAGGGGCATTCTACATCTGAACTGCACCTCCAGCCCTTTTTATTTATTAATATTTATTAATATTTTTGTGGTACTGGGGGAGGAACCCAGGGGCTTTTCTACCTCCGGGCTCTACTCCCAGACCTATTTTATATTTTATTTGTAAACAGGGTCTCACTAAGTTGCTGAGACCCTCACTCAGTAGCTGAGGCTGGCTTCGAACCTGTGCGATCCTCCTGTCTCAGCCTCCCAAGCGCTGGGATTATA
Organism: Muscardinus avellanarius; assembly: GCF_963383645.1. Taxonomy (NCBI): domain Eukaryota; kingdom Metazoa; phylum Chordata; class Mammalia; order Rodentia; family Gliridae; genus Muscardinus; species Muscardinus avellanarius. Next base: position 156,299,327 of record NC_137788.1, read on the forward strand.
AGCATGTGCCACCATGCCCAGCTAATTTTTTTTTAATTTTAAAACAAGGTCATGCTAAGTTGCTGAGGCTGGCCTCAAATCCATGATCTTCCTATCACAGCCTCCTAAGTACTAGGATAACTGGCATGCATCACTGCACCAGGCTTCTTTTATATATTTTAGATTTTTTTTAATATATTTCAAGAAGGTGATTGGTTCTTTTAAATGTTGATAAATAAATGTTCTGAGGATCATCTATGAGGAATTATCCCCACACATCATAAGGTTGCATGCCAAGCACAGTTTCTTGCCCCATAGCAGACCTTCCTTTCTCAACGCTCATTCAGTTTCAGCTGCTTCCAAGCCCGGCTGGCCCGGGATCCCCAGGTTATAGGATAAGGATAAGGAGCCCAGTGAGTATCGGGCTACAGTGTTTAATGCTCTGGGGATAAAATTTCTTATGAAAACTGGCAGCTTTTTTGTTCTTCCTTGGCTTTTTCAACACACAGCCTCTCTCTCTCTCTCTCTCTCTCTCTCTCTCTCTCTCTCTCTCTGTAGCTGTGCCTGCTGCGGTCACAACTGTCCAGGGCTAAATTTAAGCTGCTGACAATTCTCATTGAAGTGTCACCCTCACCGTGTGTGGTGCTGTGTGTTCACCCACCCGAGCGGCCCTCAGCCCGACCAGTGTAACAACATCTCTGCCTGGAGAGATTATGGGTGTGATATGGGCGAGGCGTAATGGGAAGGGCAGACTGTGTACAAATTCCAAATGACTTGCTACACCCCTTTCGGATGATCACTGTCAAAAGTGGTAGCGTGTTACACGCACAACAACCACATGTCATATTACGGTGGCCCCTGCTCCACAGAATGGCTTCTCCCACGTCTCACAGTAGGTAATTGCTTGGGGGGCTCCTAGTAAACAGACACAGAAGAAAGACAGCGTGAAGTGCATTCTGTGATAGAACTAACATAGACAGAGGAAAATACCGAATGTGCTTAAATTAGCATGGATGAAAGTTCAAAAAGTAGAAAGATTCCCAAAAGATTTAAAGTCTTTTCAAGCTGGGCGTGGTGGCGCACACTTGTAATCCCAGCGCTTGGGGGGTCTGAGACAGGAGGATCGCACAGGTTTGAAGTCAGCCTCAGATACTTAGTGAGACCCTGTTTCCAAACAAAAATATAAAATACGTTTGGGAGTATAGCCCAGAGGTAGAGAGCCCCTGAGTTCCACCCCCAGTACCACAAAAAAATAAATAAATAAATAAACAAACAAACTAACTAAAATAAAATCTTTGCAGCCAGGCATGGTGGCGTATGCTTGTAATCCCAGTGCTTGGGAGGCTGAGATAGGAGGATCATGCAGGTTCGAAGCCAGCCAGCCTCAGCTACTTAGTGAGGCTCTCAGCAACTTAGTGAGACCCTGTTTCCAAATAAAATATAAAATAGGTCTGGGAGTATAACCCAGAGGTAGAAAAGTCCCTGGGTTGCACCCCCAGTACCACAATCAATAAATCAATAAAACTTTTCAGCCTGAGGAAAACTTGATTTAACACTCGGAAGCTGAATGGAAGGGCCCCTCTTGTTGCTCGGCACTTAAATCAAGACCTACTCTGATGTTGGCCAGTTCATTGTTGATGTTAAGGGGCAGGTAGGACCAGGAAAAGACTTTCACACAGTGGGCGATGGTTGCGTTTACTTTTTGAGTATGTTTTGGACGAGTCTACGCAGGCCTCAGAATCCACTAGAGCTTAAACAAAATGAAGATCTGACTGAGAAACCCTGGGATTCTTGTTAAGCTGCTTTTTTGTGTGCTAAAAGTACATGGCACCCCTCTCAGGCTGGTCAGGCACCCACCGGCAATAGGTAAACTCCTGTTCTCGGATCAGATTGGACCTGGCCTGTGATGTTTCTGGTCTCTCAAGCTAAAGGAAGGTGTGAGAGATTTGCCTCAGCAGAGATAGGGACGTTATTATTGTTTTCCAAAATAGGAGTATGTCCCGGAATTTTACTATGATTTATAAGGACAATACACTCATAGAAATATAAAAAAATTTAAATAAGAATAAGGAAATAAAAAGGCTAAAACTGCTTTTATTTTAAAAGATTAACATAAAAATGACCACATGGAGATGTTCTGGGGTTAAGGATACACAGATTCTCTTTTCATGGTCAATTTCTCTTTTTCCTTAATGGTAACAGGGATTGAACCCAAGGACACCATACCACTGAGTCATATCTCCAGCCCTTTTTATTTTTTACTTTGAGCTACACCCCACCCCTTTCTTTGTTGTTGTTTTATTTTGAAACAGGGTCTTGCTAAGTTGCTGAGGCTAACCTCCAACTTGTGATCCTCCTGTCCCACCCTCCCAAGTCCTGGGATTACAGGTGTGTGCCACCACACCCTACTTGCCCTGTTTTATTTTTAATTTTGAGATGAGGTCTCCCTAAATGGCCCAGGCTGACCTCTAACCTGCGATCCTCCTGCCTTAAGTCTCCAAGTAGCTGGGATTCTAGACATGAGCCACCACGGCTAGCTCCGAGATTTCTTTTTAATCATAACATTGGAAATCTGTTAACTTTAGAAACCAGAGCACTGATTACATTATCTGTCTGGGACTCATTCATCCGTATCCTCAACTTATTAGCACCATGTATATTCTTGTATCTCTCTGGAGATACAGACATAAACCTTGTCTCCATCCTTAGGGACTCCATCGTGCTTGGGAGGCTGAGACAGGAGGATCGTGCAGGTTCGAAGCCAGCCTCAGCTACTTAGTGAGGCTCTCAGCAACTTAGTGAGACCCTGTTTCCAAATAAAATATAAAATGGGTCTGGAAGTATAGCCCAGAGGTAGAAAGCCTCTGGGTTCCACCCCCAGTACTACCAAAAAGAAAATAAATAAATAAATAAATAAATAAATAAATAAATAAATAAATAAAAATAAAGTGCTGGGCATGGTGGCACACACTTGTAAGCCCATCATTTGGGAGGCTGGAACAGGAGGATCACTGTTCACGGACAGCCTCAGCTACATAGTGAGGCCCTTTGCAACTCAGTGAGACCCTGTTTCAAAAAAAGAATAAAAAATAGGGCTGGGGGTGTAGCTCAGAGGTAGAATGCCCCTCGGTTCCATCCCTAGCACCACAAAAAAAAAGAAAAAAAAATGTGTGTTATGTGCCAGGCTTTAGTCTAAATGCTTTACATATATGAATTCATTTCATCATTAAAACAACCACGTCATAGTTACATTTTTATCTCCATTGGACAGATAAACTTAGACACAGATAAATTAATATGCTCCAGGTCATGTACCTGGTATACAGGCAAACCCAGGACTTAAACCCAAGCAAACCTCATTCCCAAGACCCCTTTATTAACCATTCCTTATGAGCCAATTGAAGGAATAAATATACAATTATTTTCAACATAACCCTAGTAACAGTGAAAACCCTAAAAACTCCAGGAACCCCTGACATCTGAAAAATTTTAGCTTCATGCTGGGAAAGAATTACTTTTAAGAAGCTGTTACAGCAACGAAATTTGTACAGCAACAAAAGATGAGAGAGATGGATCCTAAAAGCTTCCAAAAAGCCAAAGCAAAATGAAATTTAATGGGGATAAACATGAGAGGATCTTAAATGCATTAAATCCGCTGTCTAAGCCCCGGATGGTAGAGATCGGACTCCAGGGTATGGGGCCCTTCCCTGATGTAGGACTTGGTAACATGACACGGTGGATACACACTGTCCATGCTGGTCACGGGACTTCTGACGATTTTATTTGCTTTGAGACACTTTTTAGAAGACTCTGGGAAATCACAGCCAACTTGGAAGAGCAAAACCTGCTGAAACCGTGTTATCTGAAGAACTCAAAACGCCTCCCCATAAAACAAAAATGGCAGGTTGAGGCAAGTGCCAGTTTGAGTATTTCGAAGGTCTGTCTTAAGGTGAAGGGACGTGCTTCAGGTCTATCACCCCTGACCATGGATAGACGGTTCGCAGAAGTGAATTTCTGCTTCCATACAGGAAAGAAAGCTTTCTAACAACAAAGCTCTCAAACGGCAGCAACTGAGCGAGAGTTCTTCCCTCTGTTTCTCCAGATGGTCTTTGCCCAGACTTTCAAACTTATTTTTAATTTTTGGGCTACTAGGAAATGAGCCCAGGAACATTCTTCCTCTGCACTGCAACCTCAGCACTTTTTTTTATTTATTTTGAAACAGGGTCTTGCTAAGTTGCTGAGGACCTCTCTACGCGGCAGAGGCTAGCCTTAGAATTTTGATCCTCCTGGCTCAGCCTCCCAAGCACTAGGATTAGAGGCATGGGCCACCACGCCCAGCTACTTTCACCCATTTAAGTTACCTGCCTTGAATTTGAAACTCCTAATATTCCTGTCGTGATGTGCTTGCCCATATCTCCAGAATTTGGGGTTTGGTGAGAGGTTAGACCACTGCCTTCCGAGCTTCTTTCAAAGGGTAGGATTCCAGGCTTTCTTGATTCCATTACGGAACCTTTAATTAGAAGAAAAAACAGATTATATCTGTTTTATATAAATATAAAATTTATATGAATATAAAATATTAGGAATAAATGTCAGAATACCAAGCAAACCGCCAGAATTAAAGACAGACAACATCTTTCCTTTCACACTTCTATTTCTGCCCACACTTGAATAAGTATTTCCCCACATCCAACCTTTGCACCATTACCGACCAACGGAGTCCTAACCTTATTCTAGAAAGTTGGTCTGGTCCCAGTGGCCAAACTATCATTCACCTGAGAGCTTACTATCATCTCTAAGTTAATTTGTGAGTTAATTGCCAGCGTCAGGAAACGCTGAGATTGCAGAAAACGGTAAGTGTTTTAGATGAACCAGAGTCAGAAAGATCCAAAATTGAATGGAGTTGGCTTTTTCATTGGTTTTTATCAGAAAAAAAACATGTCACCCTGCGTGAGTGGCCTTGGAACACACTTCTGCAACAAATTCCTGCTGAACAATTCAGAGTACCCTTAAGCCCGGAGATTCCCACAATCCTTTGCTAGCACGGCTTTCATCTGCCTGGTTGTCCAACCAACAGAACTTGAAAAGGAAGAACTCCATCACCAACTGGTTATTTCCAATTTGATGGTCTAACAGCCATATTTGGTATGGTTGAATTTCCCCTTCTGAACACATGCATCCCAGTCACAGGTGAAACGCTGACTTTTTTATTTTCAGGACGAGACTGCTCTTTCAAAGACGGCAGCCTCTCATTTCTTCCTGACCTCCTGGGAATATTTTCACTTAACATCAGGATTCTGTTCAAAGAAACACAAGTGTTTTCCAAAAAGTTCTAGAATTATCAGGGTTACAAAAAGCAAGCACTGTTCCTAGGTGCAGTAGTCTACGTTCTTGGTTTTAAACAGTCCAAATCCCTAGCCGGGTGTAGTAGTGCCCACCTGCAATCCCAGTATGTGGGAGACTGAGACAGGAGGATCACAGGTTGAGGGCAGCCTCAGCAACTTAACAAGACCCTGTCTTAAAGTAAAAGAAAGCCGGGCGTAGTGGCACACACTTGTGATCCCAGCATTCGAGAGGTGGAGACTGGAGGATCACGGTTCACAGACAGCCTCAGCTACATGGTGAGGCCCTTCACAACTCAGGTGAGACCCTGTTTCAAAAATAAAATGACTAAAAACTAGGGTTGAGGGTGTAGCTCAGAGGTATAATCCCCCTGGGTTCCATCAGCAGTACTGCAAAAATAAATTAAATAAACAAATAAATAAATAAAATAAAAAATTCTGGAGATATAGCTCAGAAGTAGAATGCTCCTGGGTGCATTCCCCAGTACCAAACAAACAAACAATGCCAGACCTGATGGCACAGGCTTGTAATCCCAGCATTTGGGAGGCTGAGACAGGAGGATACATAAATTCAAAGCCCGCTACTTAGTGAGGCCCTCAGCAACTCAGTGAGACCCTGTTCCAAAAATAAAAAATAAAAAAATAGGGCTGGGGGTGTCGCTTGGAGGTAGAATGCCCCTGGGTTCCATCCCCAGTACCAGAAAAAAAAAAAAAAACTATCAATGTCTAAATTTGGGCCAAACATTGTAGATATCTCTCTCTTTTTTTATTTTTGTCCTATGGCTAATCAATCAATCAATCTCTGATGGTAACAACGTCACTATCTACTAATTAATTGTTCCTGGTTAATTTGCAACGTATCAAAATATGGGTTTAAATTGCGTGCTATAACAGTCAAGCAAAAGACCGGGCAACCTTCACTTCTTCGCTTCTTTTACAGAAATCACCTTGGAGGGGCAGCAGACTGACTACCTCCATCCTTCCCATGCTGTTGAGACTCATCTCTGGCTGACCAATCGCCTGCCTCTCTTGTGGGGTCCTACGTGGCGCACATTTTACCTGGAAGATGATATTCGGCTCCCCGCACATTGACATTTTCAGGCAAGTCGCAACAGGACTTTTCAACCCGCCTTTCTCTGTCCTCAGACTCTCAGGTCAAACACGAAGCCGGGGCTGGGCTGAGATTCCTGTAATTTACAATCTCCAGCACGTGGAGCGGAGCCAAAAGGCTCTGAGCTACAAAGTGTAAACAGATCAGCACTGCCTCCCAATCTGGGTAATTCGTCCCAAATGCTGTTGTCACTCTCCACATCCCCAAACCACGCTGTACATACTTCTGAAAGAATCTGGAACTTTTCTCTACTGGCAGGCAACAGTTTGTGGTGTTAATTCGGTCTTTTCATCAGCAGTGGGATTCCTATAGAGTCAGGTGATTTCACCAGAGGACTAGAGGCGGGAGGCAGGAGAGTTCCACTCCCTGGGCTTACAGTGTTTATCCATCTCTCCTTTGGTCTCACTTCGGAGCCAACTGCTTGTGTTCAGTCAACACGCGCTGTTTCTGAGTGAGTCCAGCAGCCAGGGCCACCTCCTACAGGGTGTCTGCCAGACTTCAGAAGCAGGGCTTTGTTCCTGTTCCTAAATGTGCCCTTACTGGTCTGTTCCCTAAGCACAGGGTGCCATCGCGAATTCGGCCTAAATCCAGTTGTCTCGGCACATTGTCTTCTGAGTAAAATCATGGGACATTATGCATGAGAAGGCAGGGTGCTCCTGTGGGTGATTGGGCTTGGGAGGGCGTGACCTATAGGGAGTCAGGCTTTCTGACCCTGGGCAGCTAACATACTGTCACTGATTCTTGTTTTTATATCTGTAAAGTAGAAGTAATAATACACACCTTGCACATTTATCCTGAGGATTAAATGAGATAGTGAATATAAAGGTCACAGGAGCATTCTACATATGACGATGGAAACCTTTAAGCCGGGCTTGGTGGCGCACGCTTGTCATCCCAGCGCTTGGGAGGCTGAGACAGGAGGATCCCACAGGTTCGAAGCTAGCCTTAGCTACTTAGTGAGGCTCTCAGCAACTTAGTGAGACCCTGTTTACCAATAAAATATAAAATAGATCTGGGAGTAGAGCCTGGAGGTAGAAAAGCCCCTGGGACCACAAAAAATAAAAAAAAAAGAAACCACTTTTGAATCATATTTTTAGCGTGCTTACTTCAACCTACACAAAACAGAACAAAATTGTCTTTCCTGTGAAATCTCTGACTTGGACTTTACTGTCCTAAGAAAATATAAATAATAAATAAATTTAAAAAAAAAGAAAATATAATTTTCTTACGGGTCCTTCAAGACAATGACAGAAGCTTAGAGTTTCTTCAATTTGTTTTTTTCTTTTCTCTTGACCTGCTAGTTTTGCTTTTTTTTCAACCCTGCTAATGACATTTTTAGGGTTGCTTTGCTTTGATTTGTTTTGTTTTGTTTTTGCACTGGGGTTGAACCCAGGGGCAGTCTACCTCCAAGCTGCATCTCCAGCCATTTTTATTTTTTAATTTTTTAAAAAGGGTCTCATGCCGGGCATGGTGGTTCACACTTGTCATCCCAGTACTTGGGAGGCTGAGATGGGTGGATCACAGGTTTGTGGCCAGCCTCAGCTACTTAGAGAGGCCCTCCACAACTTAGTCAGACCCTGTTTCATAATAAAGAATAAAAAAATAGGGCTGGGGTATAGCTCAGAGATAGAATGCCCTGTAGTTCAATCCTCAACAATGCAAAAAATATTAGAAAATAAAAAGGTCTCACAGAAATTACTGAGGGTCTAGTTAAGTTGCTAAGGCTGATCTCCAACCTATGTTCCTCCCATTTTAGCCTCTCGAGTGCTGGGATTACAGGCATGGGCCACTATACCCAGTTTAGGCATTCTTTTTTTTTTTTTCCTAAATATTTCTAAAATTCAGTGGAGATCTCTATTAACTATTGTTCAGCCAAATTCTATTTACTTAGAAAATGTGCTCTTTCCTCCCGGGCCAGTCTCTTGTTCTGTCCCTCTCTCTCTCTTCCTTCTCTCTCCCTCTCTGTCTCTCAGTCTCTCTCTCGTGTGTGTGCACACGTGTGTGCATGCACACACACACACATACACACATAATCCATAATATGATTTTCCAAGTGTATGCTCAGCAAACACAGGTGCTATGAGAAACAACTCCTTTCCTACTTGTAAGATAAAAAGATGGGACAGGAATGAACTTTCTCTACTTTTGCTTTTTCCAATAAATCTATGACTGACCTCAGTCTTCAAAACATAGGGAGTTGTCCATCCCATTCAGAGTCTGATAACTTGCTCTCCAAGCAACATTTTTTTTCTTTTAGTGTTGTTGGTTTTTTGTTGTTTGTTTGTTTGTTTTACAGTACTGAGGATGGAACCCAGGGGCATTCTATCTCTGAGCTGCACCCCCAGCCCTATTTCTTATTCTTTATTTAGAAACAGGGTCTTGTTGAGTTGCAAAGGGCCTCAGTAAGTAGTAGCTGGGCTGTCCATGAACCACAACCCATGATCCTCCTGTCCCAGCCTCCCGAATGCTGGGATCACAAGCATGTGCCACCAGGCCCGGCTCTCCAAGCAACGTTTTAAGTGACCGATCCTAGAGAAGCCGTCTAGTGCAGAGACTCCAAAACCAGATGTCCTAGGGTTCAAATCACTTTTACAAGCCGTGTGGGCAAGTAATGTAATGAAACTTCTCTGTATTTCATCTTCCTCACCAGAAAAACAGCAATAAGAGTGTTTTCCTGGTCCTCTTACAGTAAATTAATTTGTGTTAACACATAGAAAGTGCTTAGGACAGTACCTGAACATAGTAAGCACCCTCGAAATGTCGGTGAAAAAAATATTACATCTGTACTCTCCGATTTAAAAAAAAAAAAATGGACGGGGACTTGACAATTGAAAGGCTGCCAATTTCTCCCTCTAGGTGTGGCCATCTTTCCATGCACCTCATTAAGACTTCGTTTTATATTTCCTTCTTAGGCACTCCAGACCCCGCAGAAAAACTGAGAGGAGACAGCAGTTCCCCAGAGTCCTTCCTCTCTCTTCACCATCCTCTATTCCTCATTAGCTAAAACGCAATGAAAGTTTTCTTTACGAACCCCGAACGGAACCACAGGTTACCCCAAAGTGAACCACTCTATATAAGGCTGAGGACAACCTGGTTTGAATTTGAACGACCCTCCTTTCTACTTTCAAACGCCGAGAAATTTATAGTTTCAGGTGGATACCAAATGAAATTCGGTAAGTTCATCTGTTCTACTCTGCGTTTGTCATTTGAACGAACTCAAATTTCATACAGCCTAATCCTTGTATTTACAGTTTTTCCGTCATTTTTGCCTGGATTCATAAAAAAATATTAAGTAAACACTGAGACGTGTTGCTCAAACTCTGAGCAAATTGAAATACTGTACGGTGCATGTGCGTTCCTTTGGACCCTGAGAATATAATAATTTTATATTTACTATTACAATGACATATTTGGAGTAACGTGTGCTTTAAGAAGTAATTTTCCAGAATATTACTCTTTATTTGCTGTTGCGTTTGTTCGCCATGAAATTCCAAATTGATTAGATCATGATTAACAAAATTATCTGTTTCTGTCAACACTTAAAGATCTACATCACGTATCTTTTCTCCCCAGCTCAGTTAAACAGTGACTTTACAATCAAATTCGTATCATGTGAGATTTTCTCCAGTTTCGCATTTTATCCTCCGGAAGTGAGAAACTCAGACTTACAGCTAGCTAATTTTCTCAAATTATATGCCAGAGGTTTGGGAAGATTTAAGGATAGATCTTTTATATCAAAATGATAGGTTCACAGTTCATGATTGATATCTTGTACATATAAATGATATCTGCCCATCAGATAAAAGGGCCTTCGGGGATGAGAAGATTAGATAAAAGCAAGCTTAAAGAAATTTCTAAATTTTATGTTTGCGGAGAGAAGAAAAACATGCGCCCGGTTTCTGTATCATTATAAAACAAAAAAAATCTTAGATAACATATAGGAAGCTTATTATAAAGCTTATTATATCAGTGAGCCCCCAAAAGATTATTTGCCTAAAACTGCCTTTTTCATTCCAAAAGTTCAAAGAAAGCTTTGAATTTACACTAAGATGATTACCTCATTTTACTTTAACTAAACACTTATTCCGAGATTATTTTTTCTTTATAAATGTATACTATATAAAATTCCCCCATAACATTACTGATACTTGTCCACAAATGGACCACATTTTCTACTATTGAACAAAAACATCAAAACCTGGGAGCAAAAAAAATAAAAAGTCATGGGTTTTTATTTTTTTTCTTTTTCCTTTTTCTTCTTCCAGTTTGTAGTCCTCAAACTACCGCTCATAAAAATAAACTTTACAACATCTTTGAGAATCTCAAAGAACCTGGGTCAAGATTTTTTTTGGCTCAAAAAGAAAGCAATTTTGATATTCAAAAACTTGGCATCCTCTAGTCAATCCCCAAATGAGAGAAAAAAAAAATCAGCTAATCTTAGCAAGATGGTAAATTTAAGGGATTCTGTAGTCTAACTTATGATCAAATGGTAGAGACTGGGAAACGACTTAGAAAGTTTCAAAAAACAACCCAAAATAGAAAGTTTGAGCATTTCTTTAAGAAGCTCTTTCTGTTTGCTTGTTTCTGGATTACAGAACGGATAGTATCTTACTGAAAATATAGCAGAGTTTGTGCTGGCGTGATCCACTTGACAGCAACAACTAAAAGAACCCACTTGACGTATTCTAGGACTGGATCATTTACAATGGTATTGAACAGCAGGTTTTATTGTCGGTCAAGTATTTCGGGTGTCATCCTAGGAATCAGGCCAGGGAAATAACAGACACGTCTGTACATAGGCATTTACACTCCCGCAACATACAATCCCGCATGCACACGCACACGCACACATACTCGTCACGCACACACACACACACACACACACACGCGTGTGCGCACGCACGCATGCACACACACACAAATATGCGGAGAATCTAAACAGGCTCCACTCTTGGTCCTTGATAACTCAGGCCTATTGTAAGGCCTTGAAAGAATTTTAATCTACATGGCTGGAAACTAGGGGCCTTTTAAATATGCTGCATACAATTTGTGATGGTCATCTCTAAAATGCTGCTCCATTATCCCTTTCCATTTGGAATGAATGAGGCTAATTAATTTCAGGCCATACTTGATGAGGTCAGCAACATACGAGGGGTGCGTGCTAGACATTGCTAATCTCTTTCAGCTGAAAGTGATGAATTAAAGATGAAGCATGCCTTTGCAGGCCTAATTTAGAATGTATATCAAAAAACCTACAGCAAATAATACTATACCCTACAACAAAGGAAAACTTGTTCTCTCAGCCTCCCTGAGTTGTGTTGATTTTAAAGACATTTTCGGTCCTCTTTGGAATTCCAGCTGTGGAGGGGTGAACCATATCCAGAAAATCAAGCCATCTCTCACACACAGCCGTGTGGACAAAAAGTGGGATTAAAGGAGACAAAGAAAGAAAACAAAAACAAAATACAACAATCAGGGTTTAATCCTTTGTGTATTAAAATTCCACCTACACATTAGGCTGATTTTTTTTTTCAGAGCTACCAGAATAACAAAGATTTCAAATTAGCAATACCTGTATTCAAGCAATGACCACCCAGCTCTGCTGGGACATTTCAAAGCAACATGCTAAATGAGGGAGCCTGTTGTTTTTAAAGCAGATATCCTAATGAGGCTTATTAGGTTTTTCCATGTCGGTATTTTGAAAGCCAATAGAGATTGACCAGGTAGATAATGTGATACCGTTTATTAAGCCAAGAAAGAAATTGTAATACAGATGCCTCCAGGCCAAAATGTTCTTATGAAAGTTAATGCCAAGCCAACTTCCGAGCTGTGAAAGGGGAGGTGCTTCCTGATCTAAACTCCAAAGAGGAGAAGGAATTAGTCATAATTTCTCAAAGCTGACTATTACAAGTCCCCGAGGGTGGCAAAGAAGCGGGCTTAGCCCAGAGACTGGGACTGCATCTTTCAAATAGTGTTTCAGCGTATCTAGCAAGAGAAATCTTGACAGGTTAGTGGAATGCCCTGGAATTTTCAAGGGGTGGCCACAGCAGCTCCTGACTTTGTATCCCAGTAGCTCTCATTAGAACCAGGCTGCTTCGAATTAGGTCCAATCTACATGCTGAATCAATCTTTCAGCCCTTTGATTGCTTCTGAAAATATTTATATTTCTTAATAATGCACATTTTGTCTTGCAACTCCTGATTAAACCCAGACGGGGGTTCCCAAAGCAGGCAATGTTTATGGAAGGATGATTTGGGACAGGAAAAAGGAGATAAAAAAAAAAACAGGTTGTTCCCATTGGGGAACCATTAGAGAATGTAAATCTACCAATTTTGGTTATGGAAGCATCAGAGGAGGATTGTAATAAATACAGATTGCGGTAATAGTGCGACCTAATGCAGATTACAGAATAGTCTTAATAGAATGTGATTCTTCAATGGGTCTTCCACACTATTTGGCTGGTTGGCTTAATAGGTTTTATGAAAAATGATTGTGAGAGAGACTCCAGGAATTTTCATATCACAACCAATAATAGCCTATACAAAGTATCACATCATAAAATACAGAAAAAATTATAATAGAAATATGACCAGCTGATTGAAAGCATATATTTTTGTTGAACTAAAAGAGCAGAGTGTAAACTGGGCGTGGTGGCGCACGCTTGTAATCCCAGTACTTGGGAGGCTCAGACAGGAGGATCGCAGGTTTATGGCCAGCCTCAGCTACTCTTAGTGAGACCCTCTGCAGCTTAGTGACACCCTGTTTCAAAATAAAGCATAAAAAATTGGGCTAGGGGTATCACAAAAAAACAAAGAGCAGAGTGCAGAATATATGTTGGGGTGTTTTTTTTTTTGGGGGGGGAGGGAGCAATCCCTACCTTGGGAACCAAGAGGAAGGAATTCTATCTTAACTGTGTCACCAGTTAGCCAGATGGTCCTGGGTAAGTCCCCTAATTTCTACAGGCTTTGGGTTCTTCTTCTGGCTTTTAGCTGGACAATAAGGAAGGTAAAGTTTGTCTTACACATTTTAAAATCTATGGTTTTCAGCTAGGCACAGTGTGGCACATGCCTATAATCTCAGTATTTGGGAGGCTGAGATGAAAAAATTTTAGGTTCAAGGCCAGGCCATCTTCGGCAACTAGCGAGACCTTGTTCCAAAATAAAAAAAAGGATGAGGTATAGCTTGGAGGTAGAATGCCCCTGGGATCCATCTCCCAGGCCACAGGAGACGAAAAAGAGTCTATGGTTTTCTAAAGGATCTTCATTGTTTCAAGAACGGTGAGCTCCCGGTAATAATGAAATTAACCAACTGAGGGCCCAAAATATTTAAATAAATCAACAAATAATTGTGTCCATACTGAACACATACAAATTTTTTCCATGCAATTATTCCCTAAACAATATAACACTTTTTTTTACGCATTGGAGTCATGAATAATCTAGAGATGTTCTGAGGTAGACAAGAGGACCACAACATAGGTTAAGTAACAAACACTGGCACATTTCACAGGACCCAGCCCTGAATGTCTCTTGCCTCTATTCACCATGGAGATGGATATTGCTTCATGTTTCTCTCCTCTTTCCTAGTAGGGATTATAAGAGATGTGCATAGGTTCATTTGGTACAACGGCCCCATTATAGAGATGAGGAAAATAAAGGCCAGTGAGGAAATGGCCACCTCCTTAGTAACTGGTCAAGCCAGATCTCAGAGCTGGAGGTAGAGCTTAGTGGCAGAGTACCTGCCTAGCACGCTCAAAGCCTTGGCCTTCATCTCTAACACTGCAAACAATAGCCACAAAAGGAGACTTCTTGTGCCTGCTCAAGACAATGTGAGGCTCTTTGCAACTGGACATGGAAATATAAGAGAGTGCAGGGGCTTCGCATCTTGGATTTAAAGAACATGTTCCTGACATGTTCGAGCGCAGTCTTGTAATCCCCGTACTTGGGAGGCTGAGACAGGAGAATTACAGGTTCGTGGCCGGCCTCAGCAACTTAGTGAGGTGCCCCTTCCGTAAATAAGTGAGACTCTGTTTCAAAATAAATAAAGTAGGGCCGGGGGTGTAGCTTGGAGATAGGATGCCCCTGGGTTCAATCTCCAGTACCAAAAAAAAGAAGAAGAACACGGCCCTGGCTTCCTGGCATATGGATTTTAGGCAAGTGCATAAGCTCTGTAAGTCTCATTTTGTTTGGTTTTCATTTTCTTTCTTGGATAATAGAAATAATAGCTACATCTATTTCAGAGCGTCGTACATGGATGAAATAAAAATGTAAATGCTTCACGTAGCTCTGGCACCTAGTAAATATTAGCTGCAATAAGCATTGTCGTGATTTTTTTTATTCTCTACATAATGACTTGGAGCGAAAAAGAAATCCCCAAAGGAACCAGAAGCACAGTTTTGAATTCTAACTGTTCTCCTGTTAGTGCCCAGAGCTCCAACACCTCTGCACCACAGTTTACTCATCTGCAAAATGGGAATTCAAAACCTCTGCCGAAACAGGATTTCATTGGAAATCAAATGGGTCGGCATATCGGAATCCTTTTTAAATAGGTAGAGTACTATGAAATTACATGAGTGGAAGGTTTTACTAATGCTTTCCCTTAGTCTAGACAGCCTCTGAATGCTTAGAGCTGGTTAATAGACAACAAAGAGAATAAGTTTGTTTTGCTTCCCAAATAAACCAACTTAGCAACTTAAAATGAGACACTAAGGGGTTTGGGGATATAGTTCAGGCATAGACGCGCACCTACTATGCTCACAACCTGGGTTCAATCCCCAGCACGCATGCGCGCGCGCGCACACACACACACACACACACACACACACACACACACGAGATCCATGAAACACCATTAAATCATTATCAAAAAGTGCGTGTCCTCAATTATAGCTGTCATCCATTTAATCCTATTCTACTTTTTTCTACATAAAATTGCAATTCTCCTAATTTTATTTTACCAGAGAACAGTAGATGACAGGTTGCGAGTCTTAAAACAGCAAATCTACCTTCCTTTTTTCTTTTTTCCTTCTTCAATAAGGGAAAAGAAAACTTAAAAGCAAAAAGGAATACAGTCTACAAGTACTAAACAATGACTTCCAAAAGTCAAATATTATCAAACTTCACTGTTTTCAACCGGCTGCCCATCGTGCGCAAACTTAAAAATATCCTCATTATTGAGATATAATTCCACTTAGGCTAACATGGTGTGGGGAATTGTTTTGCGAGTGGGATTATTAAAGAGTTGGGGCCTAAAGGTGTGTGTCTATTTTAAAAAGAAATTTTCTGATTGCAGATAACTTCTCAATTTGAGTTAGTGTCGAACGATAGTGATGGGGTTGATAAGTGAGCATTCATCGGTAATTCATCTTGTGCTGGTAGAAATTTACAGCAAAGCAGTGCTTTCCCAACAGTGACAAGCCCTATTAATCTTCTTCAGACACATTTCAATAGGTGTTCCCATCTGTGGCCAACATCTAAACACTCTGGCATCGCGGCTGACTTGAAGACACCTTCATTTCAAGTTACACTAGTGAAAATGCGATACTAGGTTGTACTCTATTTTTTAACCTAATTCTCTCTCTTCATTCAATTAGCCTTTCTTGCCTGGATTTTCTGCTCATGTGTAACATCATTTCCCAGGGAGAGCTCTCAAAGATTTGGTTTCTTAGAGATGCGCAATCTCCCCCCAAGGTTAGCAACCAACAACTTTTTTTCTTACAAATTAAAATTGCCTGAACTCCGGTTCTGACAGTCCTTGATTGGCCTCGGATTGTGTATGTCCTTAGAAAGTAGGATCTACACAAATAAAGCCTGTCTGTGCGTTGAGACGGCTGAGAAGGAGGGGAAGGCTACGAAACCCATTTGTATTCATAATTCTGCATGCAATTTATTATTCTGAACCACGATGCTAAATTTTAGGGTGAGAGGATGCTAGAAGAGAGAGGGGCCTTCAAGAGAAGTGGATGTAAAAAAAAATATCCAGTGTTCAAATCATCGTATCTGCCCAACATATTTGGTACACAGCATGAAATTCCTCTCCTATCTTTTGGCATGCACTAGACGACCTCCCTTTTTAAAGAGGAAAATAAAATGATCACCTTAGGGACAGATGATTTCACTGAAATTGCCTTTATTTTACCAGCACCGTGCACAAGCTGGCTGCAAGTTTAGTGTAGGTAAAAAAAAAAAAAAGTATTCTTGTTCTGAAAAGGTTAGCTACATCTACATAACGGATGGGAATTTTTTTTTTATCCTTACTGAAGTCTTCCCCATATGTGTTTTAAAGATGTGTGTGTGTGTGTGTGTGTGTGTGTGTGTGTGTGTGGCTGTGTGTGTGTGTGTGTGTGGCTGTGTGTGTACACATGCATGCCTGCGTGTTACTAGTGTATGTACCTATGTGTGTGTGATAAGGAGAACCAGTCTCAAAAATATTTTCCTCCCTCCCACAAACTATTTTTCACAATGATCATTTGAGTTTGTTACAGATCTCAATAACCTTATTGTAGGTGGCAAGCTTAAATGTGCCATATTAATAACTTGTTATCCAAGACAAATTAAGTCCTTATGTGTCAAAAGCACTCGGCGCTGGATTACCTACAAGACAAGTATTTATTGAATAAATGTTAAGTCCAATTTCATTTTAATGTGACTGGCTGTATGTTTCAGCCTCTTAGGCAGAGATAAAAAAAACACTCAAACCTGTAACTGTGTTGGAACATTACACCTAACTTGTCTATTTCTATTATTGTCTTTCAACTTAGAATATGGAAAGAAGGCCCTTTTCTTCTTTTTTTTTTATTTTTATTTCTCTCTTGGAGGGGGTGGGTGGGTGGTGGTGTTCTGAAGAGCAAGAGAGAGATAGAAAAACGGCTGGCATTCAGCCTAAAGAGAAATCATTGAAACAAATTAATCCTATGCCGTTTAAATTGACATGGTAATCCATCATCAGAGAAGGCAAACTCTGAAAGCAATCTAGAATCTGCCCTGCTCTTTCTCTGGCCCTGGAGGCACAAAGACAGATAGTAAAAGAAGGAGAGGGAAAATCATAAAAGTTAGAAATGCCTTAGAAAAAGAATCAGATTGGTTGTATCCGCTCCCAATGTCCTGCCTCTGCAAACCTCCTTTGAAAAAGAGGAGGTTCACTTTCAACAGTTGCTTTCCCAAGTTTAGTCAAAGCAGTAGGTCTCTGGAGCGGTGCTCTTAAAGCCTGCTTGCTTGCCTCTCAAGGCTGCCTGGCTGCTAACTACCGGCTGCTAACCACTGCCTGACCAACTGGGAACCTTGGCAGGACCCAGTTACAAGGAAACTTCCCCAGAGTGGGAAGGGGCTTTTTCTGGAGGGGCCAGGAGTTGGGTTTTGTTGTGTTTGCTGTTGTTTTGACACTTTGCTGGGAAAGAGTGGATAGGGATCTTCTCTCTTCTCCCATTATTATCTCATTTTACTCTCGATGAGAAAGCGTGATATTATAATTTCTAAACGATGACGTTTGTAATATCCCTAAAAAATTGAGGCAAGCCATCATGTTCTGCCAATTTCATCTCTTTCCCTTTGAAGGCTTCTTTTACAAATAGATAAACATGAGTTCTCAAATAAAACCTGATTTAAAACTCAAAAATTATAGCTAGAACAGACGTGGTAGCTCTCAGTAGGTGGTTAAAAGGAACCAAAACCTGATTAAGAGTTCAGTTGTGTAAACAGTGTGCCTGTATTTCCAATATACTGAATCCTAAGAATTTTTTTCTCTTTAGCTAATATTTAATGTAATGTTTTTGTTTGTGGGGGGGAGGGTGCATTCTGTAGAATGCCTTCTCCTTATTGCTTGGGCACACAAATGGGAACATAAAAGCGACTCTTATTTTTCAATTTATTAATGCCTTCACCTATAAAGGCAAGACAATATGATTTTTTTTCACATTTCAGAATTTTACTCTTCTAACAACGGTGCCTGAAGATAAAAATCCAAATACCTTAGTAGCAAAGGCAGGAGGAGAGAAGGGCATGGGTGACAGAGTTATACCCAAAGGCTGCCCTGTCTTAATTTATCTAGGATAGAGTTTCTCCAGTTTACTAAGATAACTTGGTATGTTACTGAAACTTCAGAATAAGCATCACATCTTTTTTCTATAATGACAATTTTTATACCCTGGTTTGTAAAGGGAGTAGATAATTCTTGCACACTGACTAATGTTTTTTAAAGACTGCAAGCATAAAGACAAATTAAAGACATTCCAGGGTAGATAGGAAAGGAGAGTTAAAGGCTCTTATATTAAATATTCATTCACAACCACCCCAGTTGCAATTCTTAAGGGTTGTTGGGAAAGAAGAACAGGTTGGGTGTTTATTTTTAATAGAACCTGGAGGATTGACATAGTAGCTCTTCAAGAACTGAACATTCAATCGCACTTCCTGAAAAAGAGCTGATGCTTTTGAATCTGTTTTCAGTTTATACACAGTGTAGACTTTTGTAACATAGTTCGTGATTTTAAAAGCCATTAAATTAACCAAAATTGCAAGAAAGAAAATCAATGAATAAGCTGAGTCTTTATCACCCAAAGATTATAAAAAGAAAAAAAAAACTCTTTAAAACCCTGGCTGCTTAATTTTTACAATACTTACTTCTCTTCAATTACTTGGTAAGCTGGCAACAAAGAAAATGAAAACTGAAAAAAATGGCAACCTATCTTTGGGAATAAGGAAGTAAGTTATTAATATCACTCTGCAAAGGAATTGGGTCCCCTCAAGTCTTAAATGTTCTCTGACACGTGATGTGCTGCGCTGCTGTCAAGAGATACCCAACGTGACATTTGTCACTGAAGTCAATATTCCCCTCCTTTAATGATTTCGGTTTTGCTCTATTTAAAGTGACATCATCTCAATCAATTTACGATAGTCGAGTACATGGGCATCTCTTGGAAAAGCCTGATTAATTGATAATAAATTATAATGGATGGATGAAAAATACCTTTCTCTATCCTGTATTCAAAATAAAAAGTCCAGTGTCAATTTTCTTCAAACAATAAACTTGGTCAACTACCAAACTAATACTTCTTATGGTGGAGAGATTGAATAGGATAAAGAGTCTCCTCTTTTTTTGCACAATTCTTAGTTATTTTTCACATATGCCTCCGACATCTTGAAAAATCAACCTTTTTTAATAGAACAAATGAGATTGGTAATGTGATAAATTAAATGTTTTCTAAATTAATGCATAATGTTTCTCTATTGTGGCGGTGTGTCTATCTTTGGTCATCTGTTTATTCTCAAGTTGTATGTTTTATACTGAAAGTGGCTTTTTATTTTAAGAACTTCAAAACACAATAAAGCATAAATTACATCTTAAATTATATTTCTTTCTCTGAAATTCACCTTGAGTCTGTGGTCAAAGGAAAGGAAATCAAATCCTCATTTATTGTTCTACCTGTATTTTTCTTAAAAGCACACTGATGCTGCTAATTAACAATATTAATTTATCTGGCTATTTGCCTAACATCTTCACATTTAAGTGACTGGCACCTGATACCATTTGATTAATGCCTTTTTTGACATCCCAAAAATTAACTGTCATTTCAAAGATTTCATTATCAGGCTCTTGAGAAAGGGAAAAAATTATAGAAGCAGTTCATGGTTCCTTACTGTGTCCATTTCTAAATAAGAACCCATGTCCACATGACTTCAGATGTCTTTAGAACTTTCTCAGCAGGAGTTGTCTTGCAAGATAATATGAATAT
The DNA here is from genome assembly GCF_963383645.1 of Muscardinus avellanarius. NCBI lineage: Eukaryota > Metazoa > Chordata > Mammalia > Rodentia > Gliridae > Muscardinus > Muscardinus avellanarius. Next base: position 156,319,485 of record NC_137788.1, read on the forward strand.
TAAAAGCAAGAATGGGCCACTTAAGACCTGACTGAATGAGCAGAGAACTCCCTTCAGCCATCATCCCTCACCTAGTCTCTAATTCTTCAATCCATTGAAAAGATTTTTAAAAAACAAAATAGCATGTCTCTGAGGTTTTAAATAAATATATTAGGCACTGGAGGTTCACCTTTTATTTAAATGCCCTGCAAAATCTACCAAACTGGAAATCTGATGTTTTTCTGTTGTGGAGTGTCTTCTACTCTTACAAGCCACAATGGCTTTCCCATTACTATGTTGCTTCAGCTTGTGTCTCAACAATAGTGGTTCGGAGGCACTCATTCAAAACTTCTTTTTTACACTGCATTCTGCCCGGTTCCCAGAATATACACAAGTGACGGCCTCTAGCTAGAGCTTGAGTATATGAACTTTCAATCCATCAAGGAACTCGGAATACTGCCGGAATATACACACCCCCATGTCCGTATACCTTATGTACATGACTGTCACATTAAGATGCCACCAGGTTTGAAGCCAGCAGAATATATTTTTCCCCTTAATCTCATCCAGATTTTATGGCTCTGTTTGGGGTACTGATAAGATTCAAAATTAGCTTTTATTCCAAGGAAAAAAAAGGTAAACTATAGGCTGGGTTTTTGTTTTGGTGTGGCTTGGTTTTTTTAAACTCTCTCCCACCACAATCGCCAGTGTACGTGATAGAATTTTTTTCTTTTAAGTAAACTGGGTGGCCAGTTACGTAGAAGAAATATTTCACTACATTCCACTTTCTTATTCCCAAAAGTCCATCTTCATGGGGTGTGCTGCATTGAATGGATGAGACCGTTGTCTCTCTGAATGGAAGCCTGGCTTGTACAGGAAGGGTGGAGGTGGGGAGCACCGGGTGAGGGCAGAGGGCTCCAAATGCCTTGAAATGCGAATGTCTGTGTTTATCTATCCATCCTTCCTTCCTTCCTTTCTTCCTTTCTTTTTCTCCTCTCTCCCTTGCTTCTGTCCTTTTTCTACAACCCCTTTTCATAGATTAGTGTAGTTAACCTTCGCTCTGGCCAAGACCAAGAAGGGGTTAATGGAAACGGGACTCCTGACATCCCGCCTGGTCAGCTTGCTGGCTTCCCAAGGACGCTGCAATCTGATGATTCCTAGGAAAGAATTCCAGGCACTGACCGCCTCCCACCTGAGCACACCTCTCCAATCCTTTGAGATGCGTGTGCCTGCGTGTGTGTGTGTGTGTGTGTGTGTGTGTGTGTGTGTGTGTGTGTGTCATAATATCCCTTCTGGAAAACGGTTAATTGGATCAACTATATTTCCTGATGCACCGAAGAGGCGACCTGGGCAGCTTGAACTGAATCCCTCAAGCCGCCAAGAAAATCGAGCCTTGGGGTGGGGGGTGAGCCTTCCCATGCCTGTTCGTACAGGTAGCTCTCAGTCTCTTCAAGAGGAGCAGATTTTTAGGGGAAAGGTCAGGCGCGGGAAAAGGAAGACAAAACGCAAAGGATTCTCCTCTTTCCTCTTCTTTCCGCCCCTTCCTTTCCCCAGAAATTAGTGCCTGCTTGATGAATTGCAGCTGTTCGGGAACCTCGAAGTCTGTTCACGGTAGCGAGGGAGGCTCTCACGCGCGCTTCCAGAAGTGAAAAGCCATTTTCGCGCCTGGAGTGGACTGTTTGAGTGTGGAGAAGCTTTTCTCTTCCTTCCAGCAAATCCTCTCCCCCAAAGCCTTGCGAACTTCTGCAAACCCTGCCCGCCTTGCCGCCCCCACCTCAGCAGCTCCCTGCACCCAGCCCCCGGGGCCCCAGAGGCTTCTCCTCGCCTGGCCCGATGCCCCCGGCGCAGATTTCCCTCCAGGGCGTCATCGCCGAGTGTCACCCGGCCTCCTGCCTCCTCCTCGGCCCCAGACTTCGCCCAGTCTGCCCTCGAGCCGCGAACCTGGAATCCACTGGCCCCGGGAGTCCCGAGCGGGTTCCGCCACCCTGCGGGCGCCATCGATAGCGAGTTGGGTAGGTGGGAAAGAAGTTAGCAAGCAGCCTTGGCCCCTGATCCTCTTTGGAAATACTATAGGAGATGAGAGGCAGAGATTTACCAAGGAGAACGTTGGGGGAGCTTGGGGTCGCAGCTGGGAGGCGCGCCCCCAAATGTCAGGGGAGAAAGCCTCCCACTTGGGCCCCACTTTTGCAATCCGAGGTCGCGTGGAGCGACTGCGTGCGGGGAAAACGCGTCTGCGCCCCCGCGCCACGCCCGCTGTGGACTCCCGTGGCCACCGGCCATCGCCACTCGCGGCGCGGAGCCCTGGCTCCCCAGCGCGGTCCTGCAGCCCTAGCCGGGCGCGGGCCCCGCCGCCTGGGCTCTCCCGTCGAGGGGAGAGGGACCGAGGCCTGCGCCCTGGCGGAGTCCGGCCGCCCCCCCACCAACCCAGCCAAATCCCTGACAGCCCCGACCCCCTCCGTCACCACGGGGCTTCTAATCACTCCGTATCGATTTCCCTAACTCTTTCCATCCCGTTGAAGACACATCTTAAAACACTCCAGCCCGGAGTGTGCTCTGGGCTTTACCTACACTAATAAAATGATTTACCCTGCTCTCCGCGCTCTCCTCACAGAGGAAAATCGTTCGAGCCCAGGCTATTTGTGTGTGATCAGTAAATATTTAGTGCGGTGACATCCTCAGCGAGGCTCTGGATCGATTCGGGGCCCACCGGGAGGTGTGCACGGGCCGGGCGGGGCGGCGCCGAGCCCGCGGACGGGGCTCCTTCCGCCCTCGCCAGCGGCCGCTGATTTACGGCCTGGGTGACCGGCACGGGGGGGGGGGGGGGGGGGCAGCGCGCCTGGAAAATTGGCTTTTCAACCTTTTTACTTTTGACATTTCAGCCACTTCCCCGGGCTCTAATTCCCGCCCCCCCACTCCTCCTTCCCCGCCACCAAGGGCGCCCCGTGCGCCCCGCGCGCTCGGCTCGCGTCCCGAGACCCAGGGACCACCTATCACAGCCCTGCGCGGCGACGCAGGGAGGCCCCAGCCCTGCTCTGGGGTCGCCTCCTCGGGGCGGGATGCTCTCCGCCCGCCCACACCTCCGAGGGCGGAGGGCCAGCGGGGGAGCCCCTTCCTCCTCCAGCCTGTCTCTGCGGCCTTTCCATTACTCCCGGGTCTGGTCCTCGACGCCCCTCGCTCGGGCCGGATGGCGTCGGGCGGGAACTTGACTTAGCTCTGCGATATCCTTCCCTTTCCTTAGAAGCGTAAAAGCGCTCAGAGGTGTGGGAAGGGGGTCTCCAACCCTGGTCTTGGCTGCCGAGGTGGCTGTGGCAGTGCCCTCCCGTCTCTCCTGGCCTCCTCCGGTTCCCCGGGGGTGGGCGAGCACGCTATTCCTTGTTCCAGAGCCGAACCCTGGACCTGGGATATTCCGCGGACCTGGGGTGGGGTACCGCCCAGACTCACGGTATCCTACCGGACCGCCCCAGTAGAATGGGAGGCAAACCCACCCGCGGGGCTGCGCTACTCGTGGGCCTGAGGTCTGCATCTCCCGTGGCCACCTGTTAACAGGCCTGTTCTACTCTCACCTGGAGCCTGGGCCTTTGCAAATCCCCTGGGCCCCCGAAAATGAAGGTGCGTGACCTTGCTGGGTCCATCGCACCCCTCCCAGACGCCGTCGACCTCGCCTTTGTCCTACACCCGGTTTTCTAAACCGCCTTATCTGCAGACTATATCTTTATACTAATGCATACTTAATTGGTCCGTCTTGACTGTCCATATAAAACAATTTAATTAGGGTACTTTCTTGCTTTGCAGAGCAAAGAAAAAAAAATCTGCCCACTGCTTATTGTATTTAGCACCAATACAGGCAGAAAATGTAGCACAAGTTTTTGGTTGAAAGAGCACCTCTGTATCCATTGAAGGGCGCTGATCCGAAAAGACAGAAAGGACAAGTAAAGTCGATCTGAAGCGACCCTCTCTGTCCCTTTCACACCATTCAGAAACTCCATTCCTTCTAAGACAAAGACCAGTGCCTTGGGAATTCTCAGGGAAACACAGGAGTCCAGTCCCACAAGCCTAGGGCGCTTTTGAAAAATTCTTCAATATTTCACTTTAAACCTGTGCTGGGTGCTGGGCGCTGTGTCCCCCACATGTGAGTTTTGGGGGTGACCCCTCTGAAAAGTCGAGCAGTCCGGCTGGCAAACTCCATTATTCCCCCTGCCTGCTTGGCCTTCTGGTCTGAGCAGGCCGGCCTTTTAGGGTTAGGGCAAGCCCTCACCTTTGACCCCCAAGACTAGAGTGGCCACCGCTACATCCCCTGACCAACATTAAAAGGAACAACGCAGTAATAACAACGACAAAATTACCCCTAAACCCAAGGAAATCAGCTCTGGTTCAGCTGCCTGGGCCACCTTACCCAACAGCCACCTTCATCCCCAACTTATTATTATTATTATTATTATTATTATTATTATTATTTCATTTTTCTCCTTCGTTTTCCAGGAGCTGCCCTGGCCACTTCTGAAGGAGGAGAGAACTTAAGTTGTCAAGGCTGGGTTGCGGCGAGCTGCTGGATCTAATTGGTCCTCCATTAGGGACCCGGAATGCCAGGTTATCCCACAGGCGCCCAGGCTGGGGAAGGCGGTCATCGATCAGACCTGGCAAAGAAAAGAAAAAAAGGAGGAGGGAGAGGAGGAAAAGGAGAGGGCAGGAGCGGAGGAGGAGGGAGAGAGGCTGTGGTCATCTTCACCTTCCCGGAACCCAGCCTCCCTGTTCTGGATCCCCCGACCTTCAGCCGGGGTTGAAGGGGGCGGGGCGAGAGGGAGGCGACACCCCTGAGTTAGTTATACAAGTGTCCTCCTTCTACTGAGAGAACGAGTTCACCACCTCCCCAGAGGGGCCTCGCCATCCTTCCAACTCAGTAGAACTGATGAGGCAAACCGCAGAAAAAAAAAAAAAAAAAAAAAAAACTTCTGTAGCCCATATTTATGGTATTAATGAATAGTTTAAAAAAGATTTACACTTCTTATGATCAATATTCTGAGTTATTTCCCTCAAAGTATATAATTACAGTGTCTTCAGAGTTTTTATCATTGTTTGAGGTGGCAAAACCATTTGTAATTTTCATTAGCCAGTAAACATGTAATTAACATTCAGCACTGTGTTTAAGTTAATTCCTGTTTAAGACAAGGACAAGAAACAGCCAAGGAGCGTTAGTTCCATTTGTCAAGTCTGACATACATCTTACCATAACAGTTTCCTAAAATAAAAGATCCGTGTTTCCCCATTATTCTTCTCTTAAAACAAAACAAAACAAAAAAAATCCATTAGTTAAAACTGTATTACACTGGGAGGGGCAGCTTAGTTTATTCTTGATTTTTGCTAGTTATTGTAGTCCGGCTTTCTTTATTTGTTTGGGGGAGTGAGGAAGGGAGGGGGTGCTGTGAGCCTTCATTATATGAAGGCATAAAATGGGGGAACCCCTCCCCCCAAAAATAGATTTCCTCCTCAGGAAAGTTCTAGAATGGGCACCAGAAAGGGGAGGGAGCCACTCATCCACAGGGGAGAGGGGAAAAAAAATCACTTGGGGGGGGGGGACCTGAGTTAAAAGTAGAAAATGAGGATTCCAGCAGATTCCTAGGAAAAATATTGCCCTCCTGTTTCAAGTTCTATCTTTGATCCAGGGTGAGCCCAGCCTGTCTGCCAGTCTCTGGCTGCAGCAATTTTCCCCTCTCCCACCTCTGTTTTTTTTTCCCCCTTCCCAACTTGCTTTAGGATTAGCCTCCATCCCTCTCGACCCCAAACAGTGGAATTTGGCTGTGCCTCTGGTCGCCTGGCTTTGCAACATCGCCCATGGTGGTTGGCAGTTTTCTGCTAAGGCTGAGCCGTTCTCTCCAGCCTCCGACTAAACTCATTAAGTTGGAAGATTTTTTTTTTCAACTGGATGGGTGTTTTTAAAGTCTCTCATCTTTCCAGCCCCAAACAAGGTGTAACAACGCACTCTTCCTTCTAAGGAATGAGATGGGAGACAAGGATCACTCCAGACATCTCCTACCTACGGTTTGGGCTTTTTTTTTTCTTAAAGGCGAGGCTTGCATTCCTCCGCGGCTATGAACAAGCTGCCTGAAACCTTCTCCCTCTAAAGTTAGTGTGCAGGGTTCTCCAAGCTGCGAGCGCCTGGCGCGTGGGGAAGCCCTTCCGTCAGGTGGAAGATCTCTTCCTTCTCCTCTCCTCTTTTCCCTGCAGGCTTATGCCTACTTTTTTTTTTTTTATCAGTTTGCACAATCGCTTAGATAAACACCGAGAAGGAGACTCTCTTTAATTATCAAAGACACATCTTTTCAGGGGCCAACAAAGCGTTTATTTCACCCGCCAAACTAAAGGAGAGTTATTCCAGTTTAGAAGGAAGATGCAAGCGGTTTGGGACTTTGAACAAGGCAAATATGGTTTTGGTATGTTTACTTACAGTATTTTTTTTCCTCTTTCTCTCCTCTCTCACTTTTCTCCTTGTGCTGTGTGGGTTTGGGGATGACTTGGGGCTTTTCAGAAAATCGGTTTGCTGGTGTGTAATGAAATGCCTAGGACTGTGGTTTAAGGGGACTGGGGAAGGGGATAGAATCAAATCAGTGCGTTGCCATATTTATTACATGTGTGTGGTAGGAGAGGTGGTGGAGAGGGGAGGGGGGGAAATACAATTGCAAAGATGCCAAAAAAATATGATTAAGCCAAGGCATAAAGGCTGCGGACAGCCTCCTCTCTCCTCCTGTCTCTGCAAACCCCTTCCCTTCTCTAGAACAAACTGAAAAGCAGTCCTATAAGCCTGATTTTCCCAGCAGCAGCAGAGGACTCGGTTTTCTACAACAGGAGCTGCCAGGCTCGCACTAAGTAGCAGAATTTACTGTTCGATTTGCCTCTGCGCTGCGTTTTGCAACCTTGCAAAGTGACAGCCAGACAGGCGGGAGGGGAGACAGCCCCAGCCGGGCGCCCTGGGCCGCGGCTCGGGAAGGCGATCGCGCGGCTGAGCTGGGAGAATCGCGACGGCAAGGGTACTCACCATCGGGCGGGGCGGTGGAGCTGGCGAGCGATTTCAGGCAAACCTTTACCTTTGGGCTGTCTATTGCAACCGTGCCGGGCTGGCTTAAGAAGCAATTCTGTGCTCTGTCCAGAACGTTCAAGGAATAGGTCCTCATTTTTAAAAAGCCAGCGAGAGAGACGACAGAGACAGAGAGAAGGAGAAAAAAGAGAGAGAGAGAGAGAGAGAAAGAAAGAAAGAGGAGGGGGTGAGGAGGGGACTCACATAAACCCATTAAAAAAAAAAAGATCACCTCTTCGCCTTGGACCCCAGGAAACGCAGAGGCGGCGAGCTCTGAGTACTGTCCCTCTGAGCCAGAGCCAATTAATTTTAAATCCCGAAGAATTATTCAGATTAAAATGTACAGAAGTTTCATTCTCCTATGCCTACGTGAGCCCAAAGTCGTTTCCCTTTAAGAGCTCCTTTTCTTTTAAAGTTGAATTTTAGGCAGCAGGACTCTTACACTAGGGGGCAGACAGATACTGTACTTGCTCCAATCTTAAGCAATTTTTTTCCCCTCCCAGCATATGCTCTGATTTAGCACTGTAAATTTTTCAGAGGACCCAACTCTGACAGCCCCTGGTGATTTTCAAAGTACCACAAGCCAGTGGTTAAAAATTGCATTGACTTGGAAGTTCAGAGGGATACAATGGAAGGCCCTTTCCCTATTCAAACAGCTCCAGTGTGGTGGAAGAGAAAAACACACAGTCAGTAGATGGAGGGAAAGAAGGAATTCAATGAATCCTGGTGCAAAGAACTGGTTTCTACTGAGTTCAGAGTTAAACTCGGCATGTGCTGGGCTCTGTATTCATATTGTGATTTAATCTGTAAAGAATTACAGACCTTCCGGCCACTTTCTGCAAGACAGTCATATTCCTGTTTTTGTTGTGTTGTTGTTGTTGTTGTTGTTGAGGGTTTTTTTTGTCAGTTTAAAACAAATATTTTTTCAACTTTCACCAGGCAAATTAAAGCTGGCTATTCCTCTCGCTAAGAGAAATTTGCATCTGCAATAAAAGACCAAGCTGGACTTATATATATATATATATATATATATATATATATATATATATATCTTTTAGTCTAGGTGTCTTTTAATCTTAGCATTAAGGGAAATGAGCACCTGTGAATAAGACATTTTTAAATGTTTTATCTCTTTTTTTTAATCATCTGTCTGCTCTGTCTCTTTATCCATGCAATGAAATTAACTATATCATAAAATGTATATGATTCCCGTCCCCCTTCTAAATAGCATTTGTATAACTGAGAGGGTTCTAAAATACAGAGTGAAACACCTCTGGTTTCATGAGAGCCCTGTGCCTAGCAGGCTCCACGTATAGAGGAGAGATAGTTAGAAAATTCTTTCTTTCCACTCTAAGGCCATCCGAGCCTTCAAAATCCAACAAAGCTCTAAATGAAGCTCTCTCCCCCCAAATCATCACTCCACGCGTGGATAAGAGGTGATCTCGCCGTGGACGTGTCTGCACTCAGAGGCAAGATCAACATTTTTCTATAATCAATTGCCCCCACCTTCTATCAATCTGAGATGGAAACACCCATTAGATTTCCCATCCCCACTACATGCTGAGCTTGTCCCTAAAACTTCAGACATTTGTAGCAATACCTCAAATCACAGAACTTGAAAGGAAAATAATAAGTAGATCTTTTCCTCTGAAATGATTTCTTTTCCCTCCTTCTTGTGCTCTTTAGGAGAAAGTTATATTGTGTCTCTCATCAACCCGAAATGCCCAGCCTGGTTTCTCTCTGTGGCAGGCTTACTACAGATCAGGTTTCAGATAGTTCAGTGTCCATTATAGGTTGTTATTTCTTAAATATTCAATTAATCTCAGCACCTGACGCTTTAGTAAAAGATGTGATTTCAGCGGAGAAAGACAGGGCTATGAGGGGCTTTTCAGGGGTGAGGTTTATGGAAGGATTTTTTAAATTACCTAAAATCCAACCCCTTAACCAACCCCTTTCTGCCTCAATCTTCACTTACCCTCACCTAATACCCCACCCTACGTATAAAAGAAACTGATTGCAGAGTGCGATCCACACAGGTCAATTATATGTATTGTTTATTAATTTTTAAAAAATAACTTTATTTTACCAATTTTTTAGCTTCCAGGGACGCTTTTCTGAAGTCATCAAGTACTCCTCATAGCGTCTAGTTGTTGTTGTTGTTGTTTTTTTTTTTTTTTTCTGGAGCGCAGCAGCTTTTATGTAAACCACTGTAATTGTCCATAAACCCGGTTGTCTTGGAGGCTTGCAGTTTTCCTCGATGTAAGGTGTCTCTGATGGGAACACAATTTTCTAGTGTTAAATAATCACAATCCACTAACTGGTCAGAATCAGACAGTGAGGTTTCTGCAATGGGATAGAATGCGTTCCGAAAAGCAAATCTGCACGTTTGGTGTTTAAGACCAAACACCCTGGAATTCAAAGATACAACGGCATCAGTGATTTCTTCACATATTTGAGCATAAGCTATGAAGTTGTTCTTTTTGCAGTGAATGCCTTGAGGTAGAATGTGGCTTGTGTGTGGTGCCTGTGAGTTGTACTGGCATTATTTCCAATTTGGGGGAGCATCTCTGGGTGTGTTTTAATGACTATATGAGTGCTTAAAAAGAACTTGGAGAACAATGACGTCCGTACTCGGCTGTTGTAGGACCTGGAAGCCTGGGCGCGTTCGTCTTTGTGTACATTGACAAATGTGCATCTGATACATGTGTGCTTACATGTGTGTCGAGAGGGTTGTGCACGGGAGAGGCTCAGAGGATGCCTCCCCCTGTCCATCAGCGGGCAGGATGGTCTTTGCCCCTTACCACCACGGCTGGGTGTGTGGCAAGACGTGGGCTTGCGAGTTAGCTAAAGCCAGCGAGCGAGCACAAAGTTGAGGGGAATTCATTTTAATTGCGTCATGGCACTGAGATGAAGTCTACTTCTGTTTCTCAGCATCCGAGATGCATTATTTGTGCAATTAAAATGTCAGGCCCCAAACCTGTGCAATGTGAACCCTACGGGGAGGAGAGAAGGCGGCGGGCAGTGCCCGGCTTTCCCTCCACAGATAAAACCAAGCTACCCGAACGAGCCGCCACACCGAGCGAGCGATCGGGAGTTGGTCCCGGGAAGGGCGTACCCGCACCCGGGTTCGGCCGAGCCCTTCGCTCCCCGCAGGCCAGGCGCCCGGGCGGCGGCCCCTTCCCGCCTCGGCTCCCCGGCCCTCTACGCAGAAGCCGCGGCGCTCGGCTCGGTCTGGGGCACGGCGGGCACCGGGGGTCCCGGGCGGAGCGCGAGCGCCGGGGCTCGGCGGCCTCCCAAGTTGCGCGCGGCCCCGTCCGGCATCCCGCGCGAGCCGCTCGCGGAGCCTTTAAGAGGCGCGGGCCGTGCGCGCCGCGCTCGCCTCCCGCCGCCGCCGTCGCCGGGGCGGAAGCCCGGGGCGCGGAAGCCCGGGGCGCGGGGCGCTGGCGGGAGCGCGGGGGCCGCGCTCCGGGGCCGGCGCGGGCCCATCCCCCGCTCGGCGGCGGGGGCGGCGCGGCCCCCGGGTCCCCGCCCCCTCCGGCCCCCGAGCGCCCCGCGCGCCGCGCCGCCACGCCGCTCGCGCTAGGACCGGGCAGCGCCCGCGGCCGCCATGGCGGGGCCGCCGCGCTCCGGCCAATGACGGCGAGGGGGCGGCGCGCGCGCGCCTGGCCAGGCCAACCCCGGCGGCTGCCTTATAAGGCGCGCCGTCGCCATGGCAACGTGCGCTAAGTTGCAGCAGTCGTGTCAAAGTTCACTATATAGAGAGCTCAGTGAGCTGATCGCGGAGAAGCCACTTCTGCCAGCCCCGGCGCCTATAAATCGCATTCCCTCCCGCGCCCCCCTTTTTAGCATATTTGATCACTTTGATTCTCTGTTCTTTTCTCTCCGCGGTGGTGTGTGTGCGTGCGCGCGTGTGTGTTTTCCTCTCCTCCTCCTCCTCTCCCCGAGTTGCCTCCTTTCTCCGGCTGCCGGCTGCCTCGTCCCCCTCTTTCATTCCTCCTCTCCGTCCGTCCTTTTTCTCCCCCTCTGCGCACGGAGGATGTGCTTCTAGGTGGTGATCTGCCCTCCTTTCTCTCTCTCATCATTTCTCCCCCGCCGCCGGCGAGTTGCCTCTTCCCCTATGTGCGAGCGGCGGCGGCGGCAGCAGCGGCAGCAGCGGCTCCGGCGGCGGCGGCAGCAGCGACTCCACCGGCGGCGGCGGCGCTAGACGCGGCGGCTCCGGGCCCGGCCCGGCGGCTTCGGCGGCGGCTCCGGCGGCGGCGGCGGCCCGGGCGGCCCGCGGGGAGCGGCCGGCGGCCTCGGGCGGCGACGGCGAGCGGCGCGGCCGGAGCGAGCCAGGCGCGCGCAGGACGCCCGGGCGGGCGGCGGCCCAGCGCCGGGACGACGCCGCGCAGCGCCCGACGCGGACCACGTTCATGCTGATTCCCCCGGACCCGGGCAGCGCTCCGGCCACTCCGCGGGCCGCCGGCCTCCGCCCCGGCCTGCCCGGCTCCCTGGGCGCGCCCGCGCCCGGCGCCTCCGCTCTCCCGGTCCTCCTGATTTCGATGGCTTTCCTGAATGGCTGACTGTAGGCTGCCCTGGACTTGGCCCCCGGACAGTCGCCTCTCCTCCTCCTCCTCCTCCTCCTCCTCCTCCTCCTCCTCCTCCTCCTCCTCCTCCTCCTCCTCCAACTCCTCGGCTGCACACCAGATCTGAGAGCGAGAGAGTGAACGAGAGAGGGAGGGAGAGAGTGAGAGCGAGCGAGATCTTTGGAGAGATTTTTTTGCCTCCTACTTCTGTCTTGAAGCCAGACAATCGACTTGCAACCCTCCCTCCCCTCCCTCTCTCTCCTCTCTCTCCCTCTCTCTCTCTCTCTCTCTCTCTCTCTCTCTCTCTCTCTCCCTCCACGCTCTGCTCCCACTCGCTCGCCCCTGTCCCCTTCCCCTCCCCTCCCGACGGAAAGCCCCCCGAAACCAACAAAGCTGAGCCGAAGGCAACAAACAAAACAAACACACCGGGCCAGACAAGCAACCGACAAAACTTTGCAAAAGCAAAAACAAAAAAGGAAAAACTAATCAGCCTCCATCAACTAGCCCTGAGCCTCCCGGGGCGCCCTCCCGCGCCCTCCCGCACCCGCGCACACACAAAAGGCGGCGCGCCGGAGCCCGGGACCCGGGAGCCGCCGCCGCCCCGCCGCCGCCCGCAGCCAGGGGAGCAGGAAGTCCGGACGCGACCCCCATAGATATGGCAATGGTAGTCAGCACGTGGCGCGACCCCCAGGACGAGGTGCCCGGCTCTCAGGGCAGCCAGGCCTCGCAGGCGCCGCCCGTGCCCGGCCCGCCGCCCGGCGCCCCGCACACGCCGCAGACGCCCGGCCAAGGGGGCCCGGCCAGCACGCCGGCCCAGACCGCGGCGGGCGGCCAGGGCGGCCCGGGCGGCGACAAGCAGCAGCAGCAGCAGCACATCGAGTGCGTGGTGTGCGGGGACAAGTCGAGCGGCAAGCACTACGGCCAGTTCACGTGCGAAGGCTGCAAGAGCTTCTTCAAGCGCAGCGTGCGGAGGAACCTGAGCTACACGTGCCGCGCCAACCGGAACTGTCCCATCGACCAGCACCACCGCAACCAGTGCCAGTACTGCCGCCTCAAAAAGTGCCTCAAAGTGGGCATGAGACGGGAAGGTATCGGCCTATCATTTCTTCCCCCTTCGCCCGGGGTCCCGGGGCCCTGGGTGCGCTGGGCTAGCCTGCTCTGGGTAAGGACACTGCAGCCCCGAGCCCCTCTTCTCTCCGCCCTGCAGCCCTAAGGGGGGGGGGGGGTTATGCTAGAAGCGAGTTCTGCCCTGGAACCAGAACCCACCCACCCACCCCCGCGACCCCCAATTCGCATGCTTTGGTTTTCCTTCTCTCTCCCTTTCGGGCTGTTTTTATTATTTTTTTATTTTCACTTCCTTGGCCTTGATGGCGAGTTCATTGGAGTTCACCCTTCTGCAAGGGATGGGGTGTTTGCTGTTGTTTTAAAGTCTGGTCTCCCCCTCTTTCGCTCTTCCTCGCTCTCTCTTGGTCCCCTTGTTTTTCCTGCATGTCCAACATACGTCCCTCCTCCCCACCCTCTCCCCAGCCCCCACCCTCTCAAAAAAAAAAAAAACCAACCTGAGATTGTACTTTTGTACAGGAGGTTCAAATTACAAATGGCAATTTTATGCACTTCGCCGTATTAACGCTGCCGCCCGGGTAGCGCTCATGTGACCCTCGGTGGATTAACATTCAGCTTTAAAAAAAAAAAAAAACCTCTCTGTTTTCTCTTTTCCTTTCACTTTTGCAGCGGGGAGAGCGCTATGGGGAGTAGGGAAGGGTGGACGAGGGGCCTGGGGCGGCTGCTTTCGCTCCGCGCGAGTTGGGTCTTTGTGATATAAAATTCGCCGAGCGCCGAGAGCAGGGCTCTGGCAATGGCGCGCGGGGCGCGGGCTCCGGGTTGGGGCGAGCCAACGCCGGGGTTTCTTTGTGTTTCTGCGAGAGCGACTCTCCCGGCCCGGAGTCAGATAACAGCCCGAGCCGGAGCCTCTCCGCCTATCCCCGGCCCACTCGGGCCCTGGCCGGGCTCCGCGGGCTCCCGCCGCCGGCCCCTTCCCGCTCCCGGCTTCCTGCCGCCTCGGCCGGCCTCTCTCCCCGCCCTCTCCCCGCGAGCCTCTTCCTCCGTGCACGCCGCTCAGGCGCGCGCCAGGCGGCGATTCTCCGTTCGCCTCTCGCCGGGGGTTGCCCGCCGGGGCTGGGGCTGGGATTGGAGCCGGGAGGTTTGGGGAGAGTCGTTCCCGGGTAGCCACAGGCCGTGCGGGGTAAAGCCCGGGGTGTCTTTTGCAAAAGCATCTCGCCTCCCCCTAGACTCGCCCCTCCCGCTCCCTCTCCTCCAATCAATAAGAAATATCAGCTGTTTAGCAGTAAAGAAGAAAGATACCCCTAGATTGCCACAGCCCGCCCACGGCGCGGGGGACCCCCGGGCACAGTGGCCAGTCTGGGTCCTCGACGGACCAGCCCCAGCGGGGCATCGGAGGCAGGTGTGCCGCCGGGATCTCCCGAGCTTGCCCCGGTGGTGTTTTGAGAGGAGTGTGGCCCAGTGACTCTCGGGACTGTGTGGCAGGCCTGCCTGGTTTTTGCACCGCTCGGGACCTGGGGCCAGTGGGGGTCGGGCTGGGGCAGACCCTGCCAGGGGCCCCAGGCTGGTCATTAACCGCAGAGTGTCTCCCTTCCTCCCCGCAGCTGTGCAGAGAGGCAGGATGCCGCCCACCCAGCCGACCCACGGGCAGTTCGCGCTGACCAACGGTGACCCCCTCAACTGCCACTCGTACCTGTCCGGATATATTTCCTTGCTGCTGCGGGCGGAGCCCTACCCCACGTCGCGCTTCGGCAGCCAGTGTATGCAGCCAAACAACATCATGGGCATCGAGAACATTTGCGAACTGGCCGCCCGGATGCTCTTCAGCGCCGTCGAGTGGGCCCGGAACATCCCCTTCTTCCCTGACCTGCAGATCACGGACCAGGTGGCCCTGCTTCGCCTCACCTGGAGCGAGCTGTTCGTCCTGAATGCTGCGCAGTGCTCCATGCCCCTCCACGTCGCCCCGCTCCTGGCTGCTGCTGGCCTGCACGCTTCGCCCATGTCCGCTGACAGGGTGGTCGCCTTTATGGACCACATACGGATCTTCCAAGAGCAGGTGGAGAAGCTCAAGGCGCTGCACGTCGACTCGGCGGAGTACAGCTGCCTCAAGGCCATAGTCCTGTTCACCTCAGGTAGGAAGGAGCCTTGTCCCTTCTTGCCCAAGGACTCCAGGTGCAGTTAGGGCCCAGAGAAGTTGGGAGTCTCCAGGGCAAGCCCAGCCCCCCTCTCCCCTTGGAAGGCCAAAATGTGGAGAGCAGCTGGAAGTGGGAATTGTGTAGCTGCCCAGCACCACCAGGCCTGGCCTGGCCTGGGATGCAGACTGGACGCTGAAGACAAGAGTTCCCAAAGGGCCACGGGGCTGCCTGTCAGGCCTATTTCCCTCCTGCGGTGGCTAGACCGGGATGTCCTCTCTACTTCTTCCTTGATCCCAGGCCCTCTGGGCCTCGTTGCCCCCCCCCCCCCAATCTCCTTCAGGCCCTGGCTTTCTCAGACTCCCTGGCTGGGCCTCCCAGAGATGCCACTGGGCATTGGGATAGCCCTGGCATTGACCCTGCAGGGGTAAAGTTTGCCTGCTAACTCAGTAAGAGTTGGAGCTCCAGGCAGGTCCCACCTGAGGGGCAGCAATTTTCAAAATCATATTTTCATTCAAATACTGCAGACCACCTGGAGAAGGGCAGAGATCTGTGAGTGAGGGGCAGGAGGAGGAAAGGGAGCCTCAGAGCTCCAGAATGTCTGGCCTCTGCCTTCTCCTGCCCAGGCAAACACTTAAGGCAATTTCAAACAACCCCAAGTGTATGCCAACTTGGGCCGGATACGGTTGTTGCTGGAGATATAAAACCATCATTGACTGCATTATGAAATCTAATTAGTTTGCATGTAGTTTAACCTGTGTGAGTAATAGATCTGATATTAATTAACTCTTGAGGCCAAATGATTTTTGAAAGTGTCTGGCTTTCCATCTCGGGCCACACCTGAGCCTCTTGGCTGCCCCCAGGCTGAGGTCAGTTGAGCCCAGGTGGGTGGAAATTACCCCCTCCCTTCACATTCTTGTACTAAGTTGTCAGCTGATCCCTTTGTCGCGGCTCAGAGGGGAAAGGGGTTCCTGACTAAGAATAATAAACATTTGGACCTTGGCAGGGCTTGGAACCTAGTCGCCCACTGCAGTTTTTCAGCTAGTAATCAGGAAACTAAGAAAGATGCGTAGTTTGTGGACAAACCAAAGGGAGAGCCATACTTTCTTCCTTATTGTTTCTGAGAAGCCTGGGGAATCAGGTCCTTTGCTCAAGCCATTGCAAAGTTCTACATCCTGAACCCCCTGTCTTGGATACATGGCTGCTTTTCTCATAAAATCCCACTCCCAGCCACCCCAAATCCTGCCTTCTGAAGTCTTTAGCTAATCAATTAGGGGGGCAACATCTGGGCTGGGAAGATGCTGTATGCAGAGGCTTGAGTCTGGATTATGTTTTTTTTCTTCTCATGAGACTGTCACATCTAGCCCTGTTTGCCTGATACAGATGTCGAGGCGGGGCAGTCCCCTGTCCTGCACCCTCTTCGCCCCCTTCCCACACAACCTGACACCTATCCCACAGTCTCAGACGATGGGGGTGCTTGTTAATTTCTTGCTATCATTGCTAGCTCTTCGCCTTCCCCTTGGTCTTTCAAGGAAAGAAATGCCCGAGACTGTCCTAACAGTTTAATTTATTGCTATTTGCAAAATGCGGAGGCCAATGTGGAGAATGCAAATCGCCTCACAAAGAGATAAAGGTTCCTGTTATCTGATGCAGAGGGCAACACACAGTGCCCAGGCTGGAAGGAGTCCTAGCCAAAGAGATCTTTTAATTCCTGACCACAGACACCTATGCGTTCTGTGGACTTGCAGAGTCCTAGACAAGCATTTGAAGAGGTTGCTTGTGTGTTCTGGTTCCAGGGCTGGAGGTGGTGGCGGCTGTTTTCCAATATCTGTTTTAATGATTCACAATATGCATGTGTTAACCCCAGGCTTGTCTGGGGAGCCCCGAAAGGTCAGGTCACAACCTGAACCGCCTTCACCAAGAAGCCTCTCATTTCAAAGGCACTTATTGTATTTTCACGTATCAGAAAAAGAAAAGTGTTTTCCTGAAGATAACAGGGAGGGAGGGGGTGCTTCTCGGAGGGACCTGGGTTTTGAAAAATAAAGGGGGGTGGGAGAAAAAGGGAGAGAGAAGAAAAGGGGGGAAAAGAAACAGCTCAAATGAACAGAGAGATCACAGTTTGCATGGCTGCCCTTCAATAGGCTAAACTGACAAGATCAGTTTTAAAGGGCCACTTAAATCAGTTTCAAAGACTGGAGAAAAATGAGTCACCCTCTTTGGGGAGAATCTGAGGCTGGATCGTGGACGCCATTACTCTAGGCTGGGCCAGGTTCCCCCCCAACACACACACACACACACACACACACACACACACAATTGCTATATAATTATAAGCCAAACTATTATTTACAGAAGACCAGGGAGATGAGGGTTGGCAGTTTTGATTTCATCTGTTTGTCTGTCTGTGTACTGACTTGGGCCACATCTACCCAGTGTACTTTTGCTTGGGCCTCTCAGTGGCCCAGGCTGTGGACTGGGGCCCTGTAAGTCTATAGCACACCAGGCTGTGTTTTATTTTACAGCAAACACTCCAGGCCCATTTCATGCTCTCTCTCTCTCTCTCTCACACACACACACACACATGCACACACGCGTGCACACACACACACAAACGTATTTAGTGCACAGGCATTTATCTCTTTGGGAACGGTTTGACAAGAGGTCTATACACACACTTCATGTGACCCACTTCCAACCTCTTAATCTGATGACTGAATTCTTCTTCTCCTCCTGCTTTATAAACTTTCTTCCAGATGCCTGTGGTCTCTCTGATGTAGCCCATGTGGAAAGCTTGCAGGAAAAGTCCCAATGTGCTTTGGAAGAATACGTTAGGAGCCAGTACCCCAACCAGCCAACGCGATTCGGAAAGCTTTTGCTCCGCCTCCCTTCCCTTCGCACGGTCTCCTCCTCCGTGATAGAACAGTTGTTTTTCGTCCGTTTGGTAGGTAAAACCCCCATCGAAACCCTCATCCGGGATATGTTACTGTCCGGCAGCAGTTTTAACTGGCCGTATATGGCAATTCAATAAATAAATCAATCAAAATAAGAAGGGAGAGTGAAACAGAGAAAGAAAAGGCAAAAGACTGGTATGTTTGCTTAATTTCCTTCTGTTAAGAAAGGATATAAAAAGGATGTTACACGTTTGCTAAAAGAAGAAAGGGGAAGAATTTAATGGACTGTGAATTTCCAAAAAAAAAAAAAAGACTGTCAAATGAACTTTTACAGAATGCATTAAAAAAAAAAAACTCCTGTGTCGGTCAGAACAACTTGCTACTTATCATTTTTGTATAAAAAGGAAATTAGTCGTTTTCTTTTTTGCGTAAATTTTTGAAAAACATTGCTAAAGTGCATTTAAGGAGATTGGGAGAAATTAGCAGAATGGAGAAAGTAAGTCTTTTTTTCCCAAATTATTAATTGTCCTGTGTCTATGTACCTCTAGCTGTTCTTTTTTGTACTTTTTTCTGGTTCCAAACCAGTTTATTCTGTGGTTCTATAATAAGTTTTGATATAATCTTGGCTTCTTAAAAACTGTGTATCATTAAAGTATATGTTCTGCAAGAATTAAAACTGAGTCCACGAAAATATCATAGGAAGACATAAAACTTTAAAAGGCTACTCAAAGGTGATGGAAACGCACTTATAAGTGGTGACCAAAAATTTTAGGTGAGGTTGAGCACTCTAATTAGAAAACTGGAGGAACCACAGGTAACACTGCCCCTGCCCTCTCCCCCAAAGACACCAAGACAAACCTAGCTTTTGAAAAAAAAAATATTTTAAGAAAAAGAATGAACTGTGGAATTTATTGGCAGCCAAGGAATGTGTCCAAGACACAAGCTGAGGTTTTGAACAAAAAGTGAACTTTCGTCATTTGAATTGGGTCCCCCCCCTTAGTTCTTGAATTGTTATGAAAATCCTCTATCTGTTTGTATATTTGCAAGCCCTTTGTATTATAATTGTTGATATTTTCCCTTTTTAAAAAAATACCATTGAAATCAGCATGACAAAATAACACTGTTGGCACTTATAGGTAACGTGATTGATTCAGTATCTTAGAGTTTACAGTTTGTGTTTTAAAAAAAACTGAAGGTTTTTTTTTTAAGTGCAACATTTCTGTATACTGTAAAAGTTATAATAACTGAACTGTTTGGTCGAGTCTTTGTGTGTTATATTCCAAGGAAAATTGAAAGTATTCAGAAATTAAAATATTATTTGATATCTGAAACCCGTTTGGCTGTCCCCACTGTCTTGCCAATCTGAGAGGGGCTCCTGAGAGCTTTCGATGAGTCCGTGGGCCGGGGGATCATTTCTTTTATGGCCCTCCCTCGCTCAGTTTGTTCAAAGGTGAACTAGTGTATTTGCCTGTTTAATTTGGGTGTGTGTGTGGGGGGGAGCTGAAGTTAATGGTTTATCTGTGGTTTAGGAAGTGCCACACTGATATAGTAAGCCACCCCCATTCACCTAATCCTCCTTTTAATTAAAAATGGATTTTCCAGGAAAAAAAAAGGCTCTTATATTTGTCACACTTAAGTGCCTGCTTAGGGACGGTATTGTGAAAAGTATTAGAAATCTTGAGATCAGTATCTATTTTATGATCAGAAAAATACTCTTTTGTACATTTCTGACAGTTAGGCAGAGATGGTTCAAGCAAGCTAATCACAGCATTGTAAATAGAGGGCAGTTGTCTACAATGAGTTTTTTTTTTTCCTTAAGTAGGTGTGATTTTTTAAACTATTCTGTGGTTCTCATCTAAGTGTGGTTGTTGAAAGGATTTCAGGTTCAGTGATATAGCGTATAGTGCTGAAGGGTCTGTTTTTAATGTATATATGATAACTTGCAGAGGGCCTCTCCCCCTTTACCTTCAGCCTGTGGGCGCCTGACCACAGGTCAAGGGAAGGTTTTCCACTGGAGTTAGATGCTTAAAAGCACAGCGACATTTGGACATTTCAGATTGTGTAGATGGCAATCTGTCCTCTTCTCGGGATCCTTTGTCCCTAGAAGCCAAATTGAGAAAAAGAAGAGAAAGAAGGAAGGAAGAAAACTTTACAGGCGGTGCTGATTTGGAAGTACTGTTTGTTTCAGGCTCCCTCCGCCACCCCCCTTTTCTCTTTTTCCTGGTTTGGAAAACATCTTAGTGCTGGGCGCTGGCAATTTGTCCTAGGTGCTCTGTTTCCAAAATACTTCACCACAGTTGTGGTTTAATTTTCAAATGGGGAGGTGGGGGCCCATGGAGAAGGCAAAAGAAGAGGTGTAAAGTCTTTTAAACTTTGATAGTTCCAGCCAATCCATGCAGACCAGAGCAAGCTGTGTGATTTTTGCATGTGAGCAGTTTTCTGTCCGACCCTCAGCTTCTCCCTGTAGATAGACACATCAATAAATACCACTATGTTCTTACCGCACAGTATCTCTGACCTCAGATGGAGGGTTTGTCGATTCTTGTTTATTTTCTCCTCTCGCAAGTGCTATCCATGTGAGTGTGTGAAGTTTCTCTAATAAGTAAAACACAGGCCCTTTTCCTTGTTTGTTTTGTGTTAGTTTATTGTAAACAGCCATTTGTTGTAAATTATTATTGGCATTAAATTATAATTTATGATTTTCAAAGCAAAAGACAGTCCCTGTTTTATTACGCTTTAAGCATGTGTTCTAGACGTGGAAAAAAATCTCTCTTTCACTCTTTAAGTTTTCAGCAATGAGCGTGGGGGCTGCGAAGCAGAAAAACAGGACTCAAAATTTCTCAACCGGTTAAAACAAAACCCCTTGTATGTGTTTAGAGTGGCCGGAGGAGGATCTGTTTAGAGTCTTGAGTTCGGTTTAAGTTTATTGCATTTAAAGAAAGTTTTTCTTTTCACGCTGAGTTAGAACAAAAGATCTTTGCTGCGACTGAATTGGACAAAAGACGAGGGCTGGGACCGAGCGAGTGCGTTCTGTGTGAAATTGACGAGATCTTAAAAAAAAAAAAAAAAAAAAAAAAAAAGCTGCTAAACATGGCGACTCTTTCCCTTTAAGTGTCTCTTTTTCCTTGCTGCTTTTTTTTTTTTTTTCCTCCATCTGATCTGAGCTTGCTTTATTTCTTCTCCCAACCCCGCTCCCCCTCCTCCTGGAGCTCGGGGGTGTGTGTGTGAGAGAGAACCCAGTTAGACGCGAAATGCAACAATGAGAGAGAGAGAGAGAGAGAGAGAGAGAGAGAGAGAGAGAGAGAGAGAGAGAGAGAGAGAGAGAGAGAGAGGCAGAGAGAGGCAGGCGATCGCTGCTGTGGTCACTTTCAACCAACCTGGGGGTGCAGGGGAGACGAGCTGGGGGATGCTAGCCAGCCTGCTCCCGCGGCCCCGCGGCCGCCCCGCCTCGGCCGTGCGCGGTCAGCTCCCGGGCCGCCGGGGGCCGGGGCTCAAAGTTATCGGGGACGTGCGGGCGGGGCGGGGCGGGCTGCAGGCGGGCGCGGGCCCGGGGCGGGCAGCGGCCCCCGGCCCCAGGGACGCGCGCAGACCGCCAGCGCCCGGCCGGCGCGGGGAGCGGGGCGCCCGGCCGCTCTCCCGGGCTGTGCGGGGCGCGGCGGGCGGGGCGGGGGCGGCCGGGGAGCCCGGGCGTGTGAAACTCAGCCTGCAAGCTCGCTTTTGACTTGGTCCTGTGAGCTGAGCCAACATGGCGTCTCCCATCGCACCGCGAGCGCCGGGCTGCCAGGCACGGCAGGGCCGGGTAATAGAAAACACATTGGTTACCAAAAAAAAAAAAAAAAAAAAGACAACCCAGGGTGGTGGTAGGGGGTGGGGGTGGGGGGCGTAAAGGCCATTCCGTCTGCAGGCAGAAAACCCTCTTTTAAACTCAGGCTGGCCACAGGGAGTCAGGTCTTCAATTATTCTGTAATTAAAGCAGCAGAATGCGTAGGGAAAATATTGGGGGTGCAGAACCTACTTCCCCTCCCTTTAGTCCTCGCCCGCCCACCCTCTATACGCCTTATATTCGAGAGAGTTGATTTTTCATGTCCCCTCGCCCTCCTAGAATCAAAAGAGGAAAATTAAAATGGGAATGCACAAACGATCTTAAATGTTTGAGTGGTCTAGGGGGAGGGGGAGAAGGCTGGGTTTGCAGACCTCGGTCAGCTCTCGCGCTCATTAATGCAGGGGCTGCGCCGGGTTTGCGCGGGCCGCGGGCCGGAGCCCAGCGCCGGAGGGGGGTGTGCGGCTGCGGACCCGGCCCGGCCCGGGCAGAACTTGCTGCGTGCTTGTCAAAGTTAGAGGGGAGGGGGGTTTTCGGGCCGGAGGTTTGACTGGGGAGTGGGAGTGAACCGGGGGATGGAGGGCTGGTTCCCAGGGGGTGGTCGGCAGTCCCCAGAAATGTAGGAGCCCGGGTGGACTGCACCAAAGGCCGGAGGCTTGAGAACAGGCAAGGGCCGCAGTGGGCCAGACCTGGACTCCCAAAGAGCAGTGTTTCTACCTCTTCAGAGATTGGAGATGAGGACCCTGCCCCGCTGTCGGCCAAGCCCACAGGGGAGTCGCCCCGTATGTCCAATTCCCCCCTACCCAGGCCTGGAGGACCTTACCTCTCAGCTGCCTGGGAGAGAAGCAAGGGGCTTTTTGAATTCTAGGCCTTGTCAAGATTTATTGAAGTTGGGTTTAAAAAAATGTGCTTCGGATGATTTTTTCCCATTTTCTCAGATTTCAAAGGCTCCCCGCAGTGCGGCTGCCTAATTAATGGTGAAATTCAACTAAATCTAATTATGCAGTAATTTTAAAGCAGTTAGTGCTGGGCGTTGGTTTGTAATAGGACCCCAGGTTTTTTTTTTTTTTTAAGTTTGCTTACTGTATTGGGGTAGGGGGAAAGCTATCTCTTGTATGGTAAAGAAAGACTGGTGATAGAGTTTAGCTGTGTGACCTAGAGGGCTGAGAACCGCCCACCAGCCGACCTCCATTTCCCATTCTATCTCTTTTTCCTCCCTTTGGTTCTCTTGTGTGTTAGTGCTAAAAAAAAAAAAAAAAAAAAAAGCTGGGCGAGGTGCTAACCTAAGGAGACCCTTTCAAAGAGGAAAGGGAGAATCTCTCTTATAGAGACACAGAGGGTTTGCACCGGCAAATGCTGGAACCGAAGGGAAAGGATTCTCATCTCCAATAGCGATTTCCAGCCTTTAACGTCTATTGTCATTAAGGTGCTAAGCGGACTCTGAGAGTTATAAATCTTATCGTCCTTCTGATAACACACTTGTTATAAGTTAATGTCCTATTCCAAGTAAATTGTAAAACTGCCCCCATTTAATGGGGCATCTGTGTCATTAAAACTTTTATTCCTCCACCACCACCCCCAGCCTGGCGGCTCGCAGGTTTGGCCTAGGGGCTAGCACCGAGGTCCCGGCCCACTGGGGTAAAGCGGGTGGCCTAGAAAGGTGTCCGAGATGAGCTGCCTGCATCAGTCTCTGGATCTTAGACTGGGTCGAGAGACCCCCAGGCAGAAAGGTCCTCGGGGGGCGATGCCCCCCACTTCAGTCCCCCTAGTGGCCCCCTCAAAATGACTCGCCTTGAAAGAAACATGCTTGTGATTAGCTAAACAAACACATCTGCTTTCGGAGTTGGGCCTTCGTTAATTGGCTGAACAAAGGGCCGTTTTGCTTTTTACCTTTTGCTGGGGGAGAGTGTGTGTTATTTCAGGAGTGTCGCGCGGGCCCTCCTCTTTTCAATTGCAGCCACGACGTTAATTTTATTGGGATTACTGATGGGAAATGAGGTGGCTCCGGCTTCCGAGAGGAAAAGCTTGATCATTACCCCCTTTGGAACTATATTTTTCCACCCAACCTCCTGCTCTCGAGGAGGGGGTGGGGGCGAACTGCGCAGCAAGTTCGGAGCAATTGGAATCAGGCTCGCGGTAGGCTGATCTCCGGTGACAGAGCGTGTGTTGAAGCTGAACTCTATAATTTGCGCTTCTGTTGCTTTATTAGGCCTGGGCAACGAACTAATGAGCTTTGGCCCAATACAATGTCACTTGTATTTATTTTCTTATGGCAACTTTGAGATAGCGGAAGTGTTCCTTACCCAGAGCCAGGGAGGGCCCGGGGCGTCCTGGTGGGTGCTGTCCTAGCCAGGAGTGGGTAGCTGCATCCCAAGGGAGCCCAGAGCTGGTGAGGCCCGGGGATTGGGCCTTTAGTGAGGCCCATGGAGGCCCAGCATCCTTCAGGCCCAGCATGGAGTCCAGGACAAATCTGCAGGTAGGAGATGGCCTGGGGTCCATAGGTGATCTGTTTCTCCTGGAGCCAGGCAGAGTGGGAATCATCTACTGGAGCCTATCAGGCCCAGGAGCCCTCAGAGCAAACCGGGCTTCCCTGCCTGGTGGCCGGAACATGTGCTCTATGCTGCGGGAGGCCTGGCCTAGCTCTGTTAGCTCTCGTGCGGGGTGGGCAGTGGAGTGGATGCTTAAAAGGGGTTCTTGGGATCCGAATGTGAAGGGGACTCCCTACTGTCTCTTCCTAATTTGGCTGCTCCAAAGAGTCACAGTTGGATAGACCCAGAATAAAATAAGAATGAATGAAGGTAGGACAGAAAAGGGCAGGCAGGGGCAGCAAGGGCTTCCCCTTGTGAGCTGGCAGAGAGAATGGAAGGCCTCTCCCCACCGACGTGGAGTTGGGGGGGCAAGGGAAGGGAAACCCCAGAAAGCTGGTACTTCCCTCCACAGTTTGAGGCTTCCTGGGGTCCTCCCTTCGCTGACCGCAGGCAGGCAGTCCTAGCTTAGGCCCAGGTTCTGCACCCCCCCCCCGCCCTCCCCATCTCTCCTTGCCTCTGCCTTACCCCCCATCTCTTCCTTCCTTCCTGCAAATGGGTGTTAACGTGGGTCTTTATGTTCTGTCTATAACTAGGATGTAATCACGCGTCCCATGCCTCTCTCTAAAAGCATTTAATAAATGTCTATTAAAGCGCTACAAATGTAAGATGAATTTAGTGGCGTGGCTGCCGCCCTGAATCCGAACGGTAATGATGAATTTATCAACGGGGATTCGCCTTCAGCACAGCAAGGGAGGTTTACTCAGCAAATATGTTGGGGCAAACACCCACCCAAATACACTCATTTGACCCCCTGTGGGTGCTGGCCGTGGTGAGTGCCCCTCTCTGCTGCGCCCGGCTGCAGGCAGGGTTCAGTCCTGCCTTTGAAAACCCGAAGGGGCCTGCGGTCCATCCCTCGGCCTCTCCCTCCTCCTCTGTCTGTTGCTCTCAGCCCAAGGTCCTCCTCTCTTGGCCAGTATGGAGGGCCTGACTTTGGGTTGGAGTTGGGGAGCTGGAGGTAGCGGTGCTAGAAGTCAGAGTGAACAGGCAGCTGTGGCTTTGCTGGGAGATTTGGAGAGACAGCTACTATTATTGAGTCAGCAAATGGGCGCCTTGGTGTCTTGGCTTGGAGCAGATCTGAAGGCCAGGGAACCTGGCTGGGCTGGGCTGGGCTGGCCCTAAGCCCTCTTCTAGGGAGCCTGGTCCCCGGGCTATCATGGCTCTATGCTGACCATCCTCGGGCTCCCTGTGCCCCACCTAGCCAGTGCAGAGGCGGCTATCAAAGATAAGAGAGGATTCTCCAGGACACAAAACTTCCAAGTCTCTTTTCCCTGAACCAAATCAGGTTTCTCCCCCACCTGTCCCTGCAGAGTCCCCCCACCTCCATGTTAAAATTCTCAGGACTGTGCATTTTCAGATTTGGAGTTTGGGCTCCGATCGTTAACACCACACAGCCCCCCTTGACCACCACCTCTTTCTTTTTGTCTTTTATCTTTCTGTCCTTTGGAGGAGGGGGAGGAAAATGCTGGCCTGCTCCTTCTCGCCCAGTTCGCATTTGCTTTGGCCTCCGATTTCTCTTTCTTCTTTGGAAATTTCATTGAGATGTCTCCCTACTTCGCTTGTCAGTTATCTTTGTTCCTCTTAAATAAAGGGCTTTTAAATGGACTTATTGCTCCCAGCGTGGTTTCCACTCTCTAAATGTTAGAAAATTGTGCCATCTACCCGCTATGCTGAGTACTGTCACACTCGGGGACCTCGGGGACCTCCGGGCCGGCTTCAATGCTGCGGTGTCAGGGGCCGCGGGCGGCGGGAGGGGGGGGCGGCTCACGTGGATTTTTACAGATCTCCGCCTGCAGCCGGCCCGCGTGGCCACGACAGGGCACGGCCTGCGCCGCGCAGCAGCCAGCAGCTTGATGGCAGCCGCGGTTGATCCTGGACCAAATCGCAGGCATGGTGGAGACTTTCCCCCCATCCCTGCGATGCGGAAAGGGTTCCCCGAAGCTGGTTTTAGTAGCTGACAGCCGCTCAGGGTCGGGGATAATGGAGGACAACGGGGGTTCCTGGGAGAGGCAGAGGAAAGATTTCGCCCCGCAGCTCTGGAGGTCCGTTGCAGCATCTCCAGCCCCCTCTCTCGGGATCCCTGGGGGAAGCCAAGCTCAGAGCGCCTGTCTCGGGTGGCTTCTCAGCCTCTTTTCCAGAGACAGTTCAGGACAGGCAGTTCGGCTGCAAGTTCTTTGAGATCTGCTTCCTCCGGTGGAGATAACTCTGCCATCTTTTTGAAGGACAGGACTTCTTTCCGTAAGGGGAAATGTGGTTTAGGGGGACCGCACTGGAACTAGTCAGGTGTCTGATCTGGGGTCTCCTCACCACGATCCCTCCTCTGTTAAAAAGAAAGAGAAAAATAATACAGGCACCCACGACCGCAGGTTCTTTTGAATGAGTTAAAATGGATTAGCAGTTTAAATTTTATTATGTGGCTACCCCTCTCAGATTGCTTGTTCTTTTTAACCCATTAGGAGTATTAGCTAGATTTCCAAATGTCAGTTGAGTACATGTGCTTGCGTGTGTGTTGGGGGGATCTCTGATACGCTCTATGACTTTTATTACATGTTTCACACTGTTCGAGAAATGGAGTTTTAAGCAACATACAATTAAATCTATATTGCTCTTTGGAGAAGGGCCAAGGAACTCAGCGATCAATTAGTTTAGATCTTTTGATACTTCTTGCTAAAATCAAAGTATAAAGCGACAACCCCTAGATACAACTGTTTTCCCATTTTCCCCCCCTAAGGTCATGTAGCTGGTACATAGAAACTAGCAGTTGCTTTTTATTTTTACAAGTCCCCCCCCCCGATTCTTCTGCATGAATTAGTCTTTACATAATCAGATTATTTTCCTTCCCTCTTCTCTTACATTGCCGTTTTTTTGGCTCCTCTTTTTATATGTCTGATTTAGTTTTTTAAAATTAGTTTATTTTTAATTTATTTTATTTGAAAATGAATTTTCCATGCACTGCTCTCTCTTTCTCCCCCCCCCCACACCCATGCTGACTACTAAGAAAGGAAACCATGGTGCCCAATAACCACAATAATAGTGGTTTCCAGAAAATTATATTTATAACCACAACAGGAAGGAGATCGCTCCCCTCCCCCTTGCATTTTCTCCCTTCTTTCTTCTTTTAAATACGCAGTTTAGGGGAATAATCTCCCGAATTAAGCAGACCCGGTTTTCTGGAGAACACCACCATTTCCATCTCTCTGGGCCATTCCCTTGGGCCAGCCTGGAGGGTGGCCGCCTGCCCTTGGCTCTGAACAGGGATGGAGAGGGGCCCGTGGAGACCCCAGGACGTAGTGGGAAGGCTGCGGGGTCTTCCCTGACTGTATGTGGCTGAAGTAGCAGAGTTGTTTTCAAGTACCAACGACAGGCTGCTAATTTATTAAATAATTCTGACTTCCCCTTAGAATTTTCTCCCTACAGCTCTGGAGGCTCCCGCGAGGAGAAGGGGGAGGAGACTACCCCCCCCCCATTTTCTTCACTGCCTTCCGGGTTCCACCAACCTCATCACTAATTAAAAAGCCCTGTGGTCTTGGGACTAAGCAGGTCGCAGGGAGCACAGGGATGGGAAGTCGAGAACATCTCTTCTCCAAAAATGAGTCCGAACCTCGCAGAGTGATTGGGCGAAGTGTCATTCCTCTCCCTCTGGAAACTCTCCCTTTCTTCCTAGGAAGTGAGAAGCCCTTGCCCCCACCCAGTGCAGCGCCCCGTGGGTCGGGTCACAGCGGACCTGTCCCCAGCCCCAGCCAGCCGCCCAGCCACAGGCTACCGCCCTAATTGTGCCGCAGGTCTGGGAAACATTTTCTCTGCGCTAATTTTATATTTCCCCTTTCCCCCTTCCAACATTAAACATAATTTTGTGCCGTCACTGTCACTAAGATTGTGGTTTGGTGATGTCTCTAACTTGGAAACACGACCCCTTAGACTTCAAAAGGGAGTGTCTGCTTCCCAGGCTCATCGACCCTGTCTCCAACCGGGACTTCTGTGTGGAGAGAGTGAGAAGAGGGAGAGGGAGAGGGAGAGGGAGAGGGAGAGGGAGAGGGAGAGAGAGAGAGAGAGAGAGAGAGAGAGAGAGAGAGAGAGAGACAAGCGCGCAGGCCCCAGATGGGTTCCTACCAGTACCCCACAATCATTTCAAACCCCTTTTCCTGTAATAGAAAAAGCAAATGTGTTTTTTATGTGTTTTCTGGCCTGTTTGTTTAATAAAATCCGTGTGTGTGTGTGTGTGTGTGTGTGTGTGTGTGTGTTTTAATACCTTAGAATACTGTGACATGGAACTACTTTTAATAATTTCCTTTTGAATTTAATATTATTATTAATATTATTATTAGCTTGTTTTCATGTCTGTTTTCTGGGAGCTCTGTTACACACACACACACACACACACACACACACACACACACACTCATCTACATTAACAGTTTCTCTAGCTACGCAATAATCCCCTGGCCCAGTGGCCCTGTTTCTAGAGATATAATCCATTTACTCCTTGTGTGGCCTCGCGGAGGCCCAGTTATCCAGAGTCTTCCGTGACAGACTAGAGCAAGAGAGAGGAAGCTATTTCTCATTGCCCAGGCCCAGCTTGGAGTGGGTCTCCCGGACTTGAACAAGTGTCCCCGCTTCTGCAGGTTTGATCCCGGCCCCCCTGGTTGTGCCCCCAGGCTGCTTTTTATTTTGTTTGCCTTTTCGTAGGAAGGAGCTGCTCACTGTTCTGGACCCTGCACAACAGTAGCTAGCTTGGATCTTGTTCGCAGCAAGGCCGGTGGGTTTCAAGGCGATTATCTCATTTCTCTGGTGCAGAGGGAAGCTGCTGGCAGGCCCTGGGTCAGACATTCAGTGGACGGCCCTGTAACAGACCCAACCCTGAGGTTAATTTTCCCTCATTAGCATCTCCATAGCTGGCTGCTTATACTGGATCTGGGTCCCCATACCTTTTCCCCTCTCCTCTCTCTCTCTCTCTCTCTCTCTCTCTCTCTCTCTCTCTCTCTCTCTCTCCTCTCTCTCTCTCTCTCTCTCCCTCCCTCCCTCCTCATACTTCCTCACAACCTTACATTCTGACAGGTTCCTATTGGATCCTGAAGCTCCTAGCACTGAAAACACATTTCATCAATTTCCAGCCAATTTGCTTCTTTCTATCCTGCATCCCGTCTCCTCTCTCTCTCCTCCCTGCGCCTCATTTACAAACATACTCTGCTTTATCTGAATTAGTTCACGTCCCTGCCTTGTACTTCTCCCCTTCAATACTTGCAATGACTTTGAGCGGAAAGCAAAAGGTACAAAATGGTAAAGTTAGGGGAAGGACAGAAGATCCCAGGCACCTACGAGGAAACTGGAGGTTTGTAATGACCAAAAAAAAAAAAAAAAAAAAAAATGACAAAGAGAATTGCATTTGTGGTATAAGGATAGCGAGTGTGTTGCCTGTCTACATCTCCGAATGTTTGGTTTTTTTTTTAAACAATTTCTTTGAACTGCTTTTTTGCTGAATCCACAGAGACATTTAACTGAAGCTAGTCACAGGATAGGAACTTTGAGCTAACCTCTTATACCAAATGAATCTTCTCATTTAGAGACCAATAAATCTCCATCTCCAGCTACCTTTTGCCAACGCAGCTTGGGCTCCGTGAGACAAAACTGGGGCTCCAGAAAAATGAGCAGATAAAGTTTACCAAAGTTAGTTGGGCTGCTTCCTGCAACTTTTTTTTTAACAACCTGAAAAAAAAAATTCTTCCATCTGACAAATCAAAGTTCAATGAAGTCATCAGCCCTTCAGTGAGCAGAAGGTTGGAAATTTCTTTAGATTTTTCACAGCAAGCCTGTTGACTGAAATAATTTTCCCAACTCAAATGCTGAAATGATTTATAGTTTTTCAACAAGTCATTGTTTTGGTATGCAGTTAAGGTGGGGCTGAAACAATCTAATAATCAATGTAAAATGAGCATGTGTGTATGGGGGGGGGGGGATAGTCTGTGACCAAGAGAGTGGACATTAGAAATAGGAAAGTCACTTGGGTCCCTAGGGATGGGATTTGGGAAAGAGCCTGCACACGCCTGCTCCTGGGCTGTAAAGAAATACATTGTTAACAGCAACAAAACAGACAATACCATGAGCTCTGCCTGGATTCAGAGCTGAGCTACTCCCGAGATATTTTAGCAGGCTGTTCATTTTGATGGGGTTTCTGGGCCATTTGAAATTCAACCTTTAGCCAGCCTGAGATGACGTATGGTTACAGAATTCATTTTCTGATTTACTACCCCTCCTCCTGGATTTTCTTTATTTCATTATGGCCTCCCATGGGGTCAATCTCTCCCCCCCCCACACACACACCTTCTTTTATATTTTCCAGTTTTGTTCTCCCCACAAGTGAATCTGTCTTTCCTGTTTCTACTGATCACTCATTCTCTTCTCTTTTTTTTCTCCTTCCTTCCTTAAAAGACAGAGGAAAACGAAGAGAATAGGAGGGGGATTTCCAAACGGTTTCTCTCTAAGCGTTATTAATTACCGGTACAAGGCAGGCAATTCTTAACTAATAACAAAGTTGTAAATTACCACTGACTTTCAGATATTTCTCATTTGTCAGCTCTGATTGATTTGATTAATATTCTACTCTTTGAAATAATTTCAGCTGCACTTCTAATCAGCTATACTCCCGATGCAAAGAGCAGGCCCTCACCCCTGCCTGGTTTCACTCTTCAAGTGAGGTTGGTTTCTTTCCTGTCCTGAGGTCTCTGGCTTTGACCAGGATGGGGGTAGGGGGAGTACACCGGCTGTTAAATTACAGATTCCAGCAGGCTGGCACATCTTCATGTGTTCAGCTATTTCTGTGTAATTTTGAAAACTTTCTTGAGGGACTTAAGTGTATTGAAAGAACAAAACATCCTTTCTTTGGTACCCTGAACAATTTAAAATTCCTTATTCAAGGCTGAAGGAATACTTGTGTGTGTGTGTGTGTGTGTGTGTGTGTGTGTGTGTGTGTGTGTGTGTGTGTGCAGTACTGAGGATGGAACCCAGGGGCATTCTACTTCCCAGCTACCATCTGAGCCCTATTTTTTAATTCTTTATTTTGAAACAGGGTCTCACTGAGTTGCAAAGGGCCTCACTAAGTGGCTGAGGCTGTCTGTGATCCTCCTGTCTCAGCCTCCCAAATGCTGGGATTACCAGTGTGTGCCACCATGCCTGGCTCTGAATACAGTTTTAAGAGATTCCTAAAAAGGAAACTCACGAGAGTTAAGACCTATTTCTCTGTATACTCAGTACCATTTGCAAGAGGAAAACTATAGCTGGCCTTACACTCTGCTCAGACCTCTCTTAAGGGACAGAAGATGGGCAACCTCTTTTAGGAAGAGGAGTTCATTTTTCTCAAGGTCCTACTGAGTTCTACCGTCATATCCAGAATGCATTTTTGTGAAGCTATCAATATCAGCTGCCTCCAATACCCCTGGAGTTTTTATCTTAATTATATTATTAAGTGAAGTACTGTGCTGTCAGAACATTGAACATGATTTATGACGTCTGCCTATTAAAGGATCGATTGTGAATATCGCTGCTATCATCTATCAATATTCTCAAGCCAGGGGTATTTCTCGCACCACGGTTGTTATTTGCGATGCTGAAATGACAGACTACAGAAAAAGGCTGTTTCTCCTCCGCAGAACTGGCTTTCCAGGTGCGGCAGGGAGCGGGTGCTGGAGCCCGGAGCCTCGGGCAAGTTCCCACTGCATCTCACACTTTGAGAGAGTTTAAAGATTTCTTTCTTTCTTTCTTTCTTTCTTTCTTTCTTTCTTTCTTTCTTTCTTTCTTTTTTAACATGTGAAAACCAATGACTTCTCTCTAGAGTCTAGTTGGGGGAAGGAAAGAGTGCTTTTTTAGGGAAAGAAATAATGCCTTGCAGGTCGATACCAGGGGCTAGCACTTCCCAGCCGACACCAGGCTATGCAAGAGCAGACAGGCTGGAAAAGGAAAAAAAATAGCTAGGAGTCTACGGAGGCCACAAGGTATACCTTTCTAGAAGGATGGATGGCTGGTTTCTGGCAATGAGTGCTGGGGACAGACTTTTATATTTCGGGAGCAGATGCCTGGCCCTCCCCATACCCTTCGACACAGAGGTCTCCAACTTCAGTCATCAATAAAGGTTCCCTGCCTGGAGTCAGCCCTGCACTGCCTCCTCCACGGGCTGTCCACGCAGGTCGAGGAGAGTGCTAGGCCTGGAGGGGCCCAGGCCAACCGTCCTTTAGTCTCTAGAGCACACACTGCACCGGGTTCCCTGGGACTCTGAGCTCCATGCTTTAGGGGGATGGTAAAGGGAGGTTCAGAATTGACAAAAACTCCAGCTCCCTGAGGCTGGAACTGGAGGCCCCTGAGCCCAGTGGGTGGGATGCCAAGAGTGTTCTCCGGCCATGCCTCGCCCCTACCCTAGCCCAGCGGATAATTCCCGGGGGCCTCTACTCCAGAAAGGCGAGGGAGTCAAGCGCCCCCTGGCACCTGAGGGAGGCGGAGGCGCAACTGGCTTGGAGCAGGGCCTCTGCAAAGGAGGTGGGAGGAGGCGTAGGGTGCGTGCCCCTGACCTGACCTGACCACGCCTGGCCTCCACTGCCCTCAAAACCCAGTCTGCTCTCTTCTCTGATTCCACAGCAAAGAAGAATGAACAGGAACCGAAGTCTTGATTTCCCTCTCCCAGACCAGAGGCTTGGGGCCCCACGGGACAGATCAGTTGTCAGGAGATGGCTGAGGTCAGGTGAAGAGGCCCCCTGGGCCAGGCTTAGGATACCAGCAGCACCCTGAACTGGGGGCTCCTCAAGTGCAGCTGAGGGGTAGACACTTTGACCCCCAACCAGCTGTAACTCTGTTCACTTGCCTGCCTGCCTGCCTTGGGGGTAGCCCAGCCACCCATATTCTTTGATTTGGGGGACCTTGAGGGGTGTAAACATAGCGTTCATGACATAGTAAGTATTCAATAAACCTTAGGCGTCAATTTTATCATTCTTAGGCACATCCAGTTTCCTTCAAAACAATCTCCTTCCCACATATCCATCTCACACCAAACACAGCGTAGCTAAGTCCTCAAGCACCCTTGGGCCCATCAGCCACTCTGCCAGCAATAAGGCCTTTACCCACAAATATCAATCCTTGATAGGTGGGGAGAAAATCCAGGCACCCATGTTCCTACAGTCCAAGTGTATGTCCAGGCCCCAAGCAAGGGCCAGAAGGTTCCTGCCCCGCCCTCCGGGGGCAGCATCAGAGGAGTCGAGTTTTAGTTAAATAGGAACATTCTGGTGCAGGGGGTGGGATAAGGTTCATTAGTTTATAAGGGGAGGTAAAAAGGAATCTTTCAGGGATCTAGTGTGGGCGGAAAGGATGATTGGGGGTCACTCGGGAGCTGAGACAGGAGGAGCAACAGAAACTGAGCCTTAAGAACTGGAATGACTCCTTTTTCTTCCAGAAACAATTCTTCGGATAAGCCTTCAATCACCCGCAGTTGAGGGGCGAATTTTGAACTGCTATGTAACCAGTTATTCTTTGGCCTTAATAAATAAATGTAACTCTGCCTTTGATTCTTTTCTTTATGATGGTAATAGTAATAAAGTTGTTGTTTTCTAAAACACATTTCAGTTCCAGAGGGCCCCTGGAACAGCCGCAGGAGAGCCCAGCCCAGGGGGACAGTCACCTGCCGCCGGGCGCTTTAAACTTTACCCCCATTTTTCTTCCCGCCCCCCCCCACCACACACAAGCTGAGAGAGATTCCCGGGTCTGGGTCCGTTGCAAAAATGACAAATGCCTTGTTAATACTAACTACCCGGCCTCTCCTGGTTCAGTGCTGTTTTTCGGTGCGAACAGGCGCAGGGCCGGCGGGGCCGATCAGCAGGCCAGCCCTGAGACGGAATCGCCCAAACCTTGGCCTCATTTACAGCTACGAGATCTGGAGTGAGGGGAGTCGACCCGAGGAGTCAGAGTTAAGCTTTGGAGGGATCGGAAATGCAGGGGCTGGAGGGAGGATGTGATTCATCGTCTTCTCCCTCCTTCTCCCACCCACGGCCATGTGTCTCCTCCCGTCCTCGCCGGGCCTTGGGGGACGCGGCCCTGAGCCGAGCCCCAGCCGGTGTCCCCGGTCCTCGCCTTCTCGGTCTCGGGCGAGCCGAGCCGGGGGCGCCCATCTCGGTGCGCGCAGCAGACCCCGCCCGGCTTCTCCCAGGCCCCGGGAGGAGGCGCTGGTGCCCGGGTCGCCTCCGGTCCCTCCCAGGCGACGTCCAGGAGCCCCCATTCACAAAGCCCCGCTTGGAGGAGGCCACACACACACACACACACACACACACACACACACACACACACACACACCACGCACTGCTAGGAGGGGAGTTTGATCTTGTCTCATTGGCGTCTCCGGACTGAAAAGAAAATCGTTTGGGTAAACAGCCAAGCTTCCAGGCTTAACGCCCGGCTCCCGCCCCCGCCCCTCCGCCCTCCCCTCCCCCTCTCCCCTTCACCCCAGCTGCCACCCACACTCGGCTCGGCCGCCGGGCCCCGAGCGAGCTCCGCGCGGCCGGCCGGGAGCCCGGGGCTCCCCGGGTTCAAAGGGCCGCAGCCCCCAGGGGATGCCCGGCTCCTTGGGCCCCGGGGCGCAGAAGCCGACTGCAGGGCGGTGGGACCGGCCCGGGCCACGGTAGGAACCGCGCACCCTCACGCTTCCCTAGGTAGCTGGACCCCGGGGAGGGCGTCGGGGACTTCTGAGACCCGAGGGACATTTTTCAGAAGACCGAGCCGAGGCCGAGTCGGATGGCTGGCTTCGCTTCGGGGCTCCGCCGAGGTCCCTAACGGAGCTCCCCGGGCCGAACCAGTTCGCCGCAGGTGTTTGTGCATTTATGTTGCACTATGGTTGTTACCAGCTTTGAGCTTCCTGCGCTCCAGGCACCCTTGGGTGATTCCCCAGCCTCCACTTGCCTCCAAAGGGCCTGGGCTCCTGCAACAGCCTTTTAATTTAATATTAAGCGTTTTTCAAAGTTTGATTCTTTCCAAAGGAGAGTTCTTCACCTAACTGGCTGTAACATAATTCATAGTTATTAACATGCAAAAAAACCAACAACAACAACAACAACCTTGGTGGTGTTTAGAAGGGTAATGGTTTCTCTCTAGCGCACACGTTCAAACATAGAGGGAATCTTGAAATCTGAAAATATCCTGATCAGATTATTAGGCCTGATTATGTGGTGATCCCCCCTCCCATCTCTAATGAAATTCTTCTCTCTCTGTCTCCGGCTCCTTTTCCTTCTCCTTTTCTCAGGCTCAATCTCACTCTAATCCAGCAGTCATTAACAACACCCCCTGGCTACATGTTTTGCATCAGTGAAACATTGTGACATAGTTGTAATACAAACTCTGCCGCCTTGCTCTGCATCTTGTGGTAGGAAGTGTAATAGCAGTAAAAATCATTTTTCATCTCCATACATTATTCAGTGGGGGAAAAATATTCTCAGAAATCCTGAATATGTGTCACACACACACACACACACACACACACACACACACACACACACCAGGAGGGGGAGAGAGAAACGTAAAAGATCTCCCAGTTTAGAACTGCACTTTCCTAACTCTGAGCACGGAGCTTCAAGCATCTCGTTTTTCTAGGATTTCTTCGGCTCGTATCCTCTCCGCCAACCCCCGGCGGATCCCTGGACCCTCTCTGGAATGGACCCTTAATTCCCAGCATCTCATATTAGCTACTTTCCTCCCAAGTTAACACCCCCTCCCAGAAAACCCCAGGCCTGGTGGCCATCTATTCCCAGCCGGCTGATCTGAGGGGTGCACCTCCTCATCCTGCTAGGAAATTAGGGCCTCTTTCTTGTGTGGTCTCTCAGGAATCTTTCCTAGTCTGATGGAAAAGGGACAAGCCAGCCAGAAAGCTAACCTGGCTATTTTCCTGCTTGCAGCACTGTAATTTCTGAGCAGGAGCTCTGAGAGCCCTCTAATCTGCAATGAGGAGCCCTGGTAACAGAGAGAAAGGCCACCAGCTCCGTCCGCCTGCCTGGCCCTCGGGGGCTCACCCTGCCAACTCAGAGAAGTGTGGAGTGTTCGGAAAGGTTATGTTAGGCTTTCTCAGGCAGGGAAATAGTCCTGGATGCCACTAAACACAAACCACCTTCACATCACAGTTCCCGATTCAGCTCACATTTTATGTATAAGACCCAGTGTGCTCCTTAAAAAAAAAAAAGATATTAAACTTGTAATAAAAAATCAAAACCACACCAGATAAAAATTCTGCATGCCTGTAAAAACAAAGAATCCCTCCCCCCAGACCCTCTCTGGATCAGGAGAGATGCTCTCTTTCGATCTATATGAAGTGTGTGAACTGTATTTTTTATTTATACCACCTAGCTCTATGGGAAGGTGCCCTATGAAACTAAATCGAAACAAAAACTCACCAAACCATCTAAGTAAATTACTTTTTCTGTGTGTTTTATAGTCCCGCGGAAGGACCTAAGAATGGGGGCAAACATCTTAAGTTACCAACTGGAAAAAAAATAGAGTCCAATGCCTGCTTGCATGTTAGAGAGAAATGCTGTATAATTTGTAATTCCTGCCGTTTCACCGGCGGGGAGGTGAACATGTTGACGACTATATTTTGTGGATACTTTGTTAGCAGAGCCCAAAACTGAGAGGAACGGAGAATCGGGATCCCTCTAAAGTCCAACTGACCGGTACAGATGCATTTCACTGGAAATTATAAGGGGGGGGGTGGTTTCATAAGCACCGGCCTCATGGGAGAATTTGCAT
The DNA here is from genome assembly GCF_963383645.1 of Muscardinus avellanarius. Taxonomy (NCBI): domain Eukaryota; kingdom Metazoa; phylum Chordata; class Mammalia; order Rodentia; family Gliridae; genus Muscardinus; species Muscardinus avellanarius. Next base: position 156,356,344 of record NC_137788.1, read on the forward strand.
TGGGCGCAGCTGAATGACCTACAATATACAACAGCCCGAACTGGCGGCCTTCGAGAGAACAGGTCTCATTTATTTTGTCCTTTCTACGAAAGCAGCTTGCTAGCTAGGGTGGACTACCTTGGGACTGATGATGAAATTGGGACTTACATCTTTTCTTCTCCTGTTATTTTCCCTTCATTCTAATGCAGCCCCGGTGGGATATGTCGGTCACAGATAATGTTTTTTAACCAGTAGGAAGGAGGCTTGGACGTTTCAGCTTCTCGGAGGGTTTTTTGATTACGGAAAAAAAAAAAAAAGTCGGAGTGACGTTCAAGTTGGGCTGCGGGAAGGCTAGCCGGCTTGGCCGCGTCATTCCAGTTTCCGAAGCGAGGTGGCGCTCCAGGGCACCGCAGCGCGCCCGGGCTGAGCCGCGGAGGGACCGCCGCGCTCGGGCTGCAGGAGGCTCCGAGCCGGGGCCGGGCGACGGCGCCCGGGTTCCTTAAGCCTCGGCGAGCCCAGTCCCCGAGCGCTCCGGCCCTCCGAGGCCCAGTGGCCCCCAGGCTAGGCAGACACCCGAGGCTACCACCGAGGAAGGCTGCTGGCATCCAGGAGCCGGGGAATCTGCAAAGTTCCGTCCCCGGTGGGACCCGAGCCGGGTCGACGCCACGTCTGCGGCCGCCGGCCTTTCGGGCTCGGGGCCGGCGCGGAGTCAGCGTTCCCCTGCCCGCCTGAAACCCGCGGAGGGTGCCGCCCCCTCCGAAAACCACAAAACAGAAGGGGGGACTTCGCTTTTTTCTTTTTCTTTTATTTTTAAGAAAAAAAAAATAAAGGAGAGAAAAAAATCCGATGCGCTTGATTCTTATCCCCAAAGAGGCCTTCTTTCTGAAATTTTCTTCCCCTTCCCTTTGCTTTTCTGTAATTTTCCTTCAATTCCCCTCTCCTTTTTATTTTCGTTCCTTATTTTGTTGCCCTACTCCAGTTCTGAAAGCTGGTTGTGTGTGTGTGTGTGTGTGTGTGTGTGTGTGTGTGTGTGTGTGATAGAAATGGCCACCTTAGAAGAGACAGCGTTGGGCAAACGCTGCAAAACTAAGAAAGAAACTATTTCAATTTATTGAGCAGATTTTAAACCGTGTGATTTCGACTCCAGGCCACTTCGGTCTTTCCCAGGTGCCTGTGTCGTGTCACGGGCTCTAAGAAAGAAAAAAAAAATTATCAAAAGGAAATGCTTGTCATTTTGAACTCCCAGGCTAAGGTTGTGGACCCTTTAAAAAACTTTTTTTAAAAACCATGATATGAAAGAAATAGTAAAAGCAAAAGCGACGAGCAGCATCTTCATTCTATATGAACTTCTTCGTGGTTTTGCAGCCCTGGCGTGGCAGAAGAGCAGACCTGAAGGTGGCTAGGTGCTCAGCCTGGGTGCCTCCTTTTACAAGCTGGGGCTCAACCCCACTTCTGAGGTTTTGTCTCTCCGGGGTCCTGGGTACCAGCCTAGGCCCTCCTGGTCTCTGGCCATCTTTGCTCCTCCTCCACCACATCTGTGGACTTGTAACCGACTGCATTTTTTTCCTTTTAGCCCCTATTTCTGGCCACCTCACCTTTTTGGAAGTTTCACAGCATAAGATATAACAGGAGTTTTCAGCCCGATTTAGGAGCCCACAGGAACTCAGAGGGTCGGGTCATTAGGAATGTTAACGCAGCGACCAAGAATTATAAACATGATCTAAAAGTCTCTTCCAATTTATTTCTTGGAGTATTTATTTGAGCCCAGTGATGAAAAGTGACAGTTGTGAAATAGACAGCTTTTAAAAGTAATGAAGTCAGATGAGGCTTTAACCTGTCGATTGCCATAAATCAACTTTGAAAAAGACGAATGAAGAGTGTTCCTTGGGTACCTAATGCCAGCAAGGCTGTGTGGGCTGAGGGCCCTGGGTGGGCTCTTTGGGCCCCTTTGGGGCAGCGAATATCTGCACCCGGAGCCTGGTCCTCCCCTTCCCGAGGGGCCTGAGCCCAGGCTACCAAAAGGTGACGTTGGGTGCTTGTACTGATGCCCCCAATCCTGGCTAGATGTTGGCTGCAGGTTGGGGCTGCTTCAGTGTGTCTGGGCAGGTGACACCACCCGTTATCACAGTTGGGATTCCAGAGGGGTCAGCGCGCCGGGGACTAAAGCCACACCATAGTAGCCAGAGTTCAGCCGAGCCACGCAGCGCTTTGCGGAAGGGCCAGTGTCTAGTGGGTCACTGAATGATCTTTCTAACCCTTCGAACGGGGTGGGGGGTGGCTCTGGGCCATTGGCAGGCAGACCAAATTTCCCTAAGCCCTGGGAGGGAGAGTGGGATTTTTGGTGACATTAAATGGCTTTTATCTTCCAAGAAAAATAGGGAAAGGGGATGATGGGTCTGGAGAGGGGTTAGTCGCAGATAAGATATGGCAGGTGTCTGAAGGTCTTGGGAAAGAGGAGAGAAGGCTCTGGAAATTAATTTCTCCTGCTTCCATTCTGGGGCCCAAAAATAACTTCTGAAAAGGTGAACCGACACTGTGCTTCCAAGTCAACCTTTTGTGCTCCTTGGAATCGCAGCTCTCTGCAAGTTCAGCTGCAGTCCTAGTGAGGCTTGGTAGAGGGCCGGGGCCTCTCTCCACTCATTTCTATTCTACCTCCAACCCCGTTTCTACTTCAGTCCTGAGCAGCCGGCACCGGGCGGCAAGCCCTTTGGGTTCGCTGACCTCTTTCTCCCAACACTTGCTCCTGGCAGGGAGCGCCTAGATGTCCCCTCCCACATCTCTCTCGGCGTCTTGGAGAAATACTGGCTATCAGCTGGTTCCCCAAGGGCGAGCGAGGCTGCTCCAGCGCCAGCCACAGGTCCCGAGGCCGTCCTCTTCTAGCTCTCCTACCCTCCCCATCCTAGTTTCTGGGGTCCACGGGGAAAGGGGGTGTCCCTCCTTACCCTCTCCCTCGGCCGCTCAGGACAACCCCGGAAAGGCAGGAGACCGCCCTTAGGCGATCGCGGGCGGCTCCAGGCACCGCCTTTGGCCCTGTCCCGCCTAGCCTGAAGTTCCAAACTCTGGCTAGAGGCGACGACTCGGAGACTTGCTCTCGGGTAGGACCCAGGGGAAAGCGCTAGCGAGAAAGGTGAACGGGGCCACGCCCTACCCCGCGACTGACCCGCAGGTGGACTCTTTGGCTGGGTCCCGCCCGCCCTAGCAAACCAGGGCTCCCGCAACCCGGGGGCCGGCTGCAGACCTCCCGCAGCACCCGCTCTCTCTTTTGGTCCAATTTCCAGCCTTTGGGGTCTCTCATGCTGGGTTGGAAGGAGCCCAACCCTGGCAGGTTGAGGCTAGGGCTCCATTGGCCCGCACTCGGAGTCGGTTGGAGCCGGACCCTGCGGGCGTCGAGGGCGACCGTGGGCTACCGCTGACCACAGTCCCCGGCCCACCTCGCAGGGGGCAGGGGGCAGGGGGCAGGGGCGGCGGGGCGTGGGGAGCCTGCTGCACAGGCTGGGCCCGGGCGGCGGTGAGAGGGGATTGGCAACTTCCATTCTTGCGCGGGGAGGGAGGGAAGCCGGTCCGGGTGGCCGGCGGAGACTCCTCCTCCACTCCGCCCCGAGGCATCCCCAGCTCGGCTAGCCGCGCGCCTCCGCCCGCCCGAGCGCTTCCATAAATCAGGCCGCTAGCAGGCTGCTAATTAGCTCGGGCCGAACTGAATGGGAGCTCGGCGGCGCGCGGTGGGGTGGGGGTGGGGCTCAGGAGGTGGCGAGCAGAATTTCCCCCAGACGCTGGGGAGACTCGGGGCACCGCGGCCGGGCCCGCCCAAGCCCCCCGGACCCCTCCTCCCAGCCGGCCTCCCGCACCGCGCGCACCCCGCGCCCGCCCCGGCCCGCCCACCCACGCGGAGCCCCCTCTCCCGCTCGCCGAGCGAGCCCAGCGTTAATTAACTCCCCGTTCGCCCGGTGCCACATCGGAAGACTTTCCAAACGCATCCCCAAGAGTTTCCTCCCTAAAAAGCTTAAAGCCGGCGCTTGGCACAACCTCCCAGAAAGAGGGGAGTAGGGGGCCTGGAAGAGGGGTGGGTCAGGATGGGGCCTCGGGATCGCCGGGCTTCCCCGACGGCCGCGTGGGCGTGGGATGAGCACCTCGAACCCCATCCCTTCTGCCCCAGTGAAAACCCGAGGCGGTCCAGCCGAGCTTAGAAATAAACATTAACGCTGGATTATCGATTGCCTGGTAGATCGCGAGCTGGGGAGCGAGGGCGACTTGGGTTTATTTTCTTTCCTCCCCCACCTCTGTCTCGCCCGCCCCTCCCCGCCTTCCCGCCCAGGCGCGGGGGGGGGGGCGGGGGAGACTCGGAGGTGACGTCACCGCGGAGACCCGCGGCCTCCCCGCCCCCGGCCGCGGGACCCTGGGGCGGAGATTGACAGGTGTCGCTCCAAAGGACAAAGCCTTCCAGGTGTCGCCGTCACAGTCCTGCCCCTCCTAACCCGCCCTCTTTGCCCCCAGCCTTTCCAACTAACTCTCCGGCCCACCCCTTTCTCCTTTGGGGGGCTCGCTCAGCCCTCCCTCCCTCTCTCGAGGCCCCTCGTCTCTGGGCGCTGGGCCTCGGGTCTAAGGCTCCGGCGAAGGTCCCGGCGGAGGCTGCCCAGGAGTGGGCGAAGAGGGACCTGCGTGCATTTTAAAGGGGCCAGCGACTAGCCTTCTGGACTTCCCGGTCCTCCTCTCTACTCCCCTATGCCCTCACCCACCCACACACACAGTATAACAGACGCGAAGATAATCCTGCCATCTGGCAAATCCCAAATTTGGCGACCAAGCTCGGAAAGCATAGCGACTTCTCATCCCGGGAGTAGGTGGCTGGTCCGGCCCGACTCCCCCCCGGAGCCGGGGCAAAGGCGACCCGGTCGCTCCGCCCGCTCGGGACCCGCCCTGCCCGGCCGACGGCCGCTGTTTTCTCCCACTCTGGGTAGCCACTCCGGAGTGGGGGCGCACAATGGAGGCGCTTCGATTGTGGGGTTCAACACTCCACTTTCCACCAGTACCGCCTCAATGAGCTAAAACCCAAATTCGGCTTCATTATTTACAACCGAATATCATTTATAGCTGGGCGGCCTGTCGGCGGCAATTTAGATCATTTGGTGATAAGGATCACACTTATTAGATTTCTTCAAAGCCGATGGGGGTTTTCTATCTTTTTTTTTTTTTCTTTTTAGGAGGGCATTTGTGCTAAATTGCCCAGTGCTGGTGTGATAACTGTCAAAAGTTTGACATCAAAGGAACTAATATTATTCAGTTACCAGAGAAGCTGTCTGTCTAAATAAGAATATCTTAATTACTGCATCACAAAGGTAGAAAAGGGGTCGAATCTGAAAGGGGGAGAGGTATTCAGCAGCTCCTTTTGATGCATATCTATATTAGAGCCATGAGCGCGCTTAATCAGGTCTAGTCCGATTTCCTTTCCTCTCCGGGTCGGTCCTCTGAACTTTGTAACTATATGTAAACACGTTGTCACTGGGGACATAATCTTCTCGGGTTCTTATTAGAAGAAATTTCCATCCTCTTCGTTCTAGATTAGGCAGTGGAGTCCGCTCCATCAATGGAGGGACTGAGGTTTCGTGGACAATAATGTGGCAATTGTTGATGGTTTGTGACCCATAAAACGTGGAGCTGACTGTTCTGGCTTTGGTATGTAATTATGCAAAACACTTTCCATAAAGACTTGCCATTCGATCTAATGGCAGTCCCTGCGGGTCTATTTCAAAAGGGGAGGGTCTATGTACAGAGAGAGAAAAGTAACATTTGTTTTAACACAGGTTTTATTGGGGGGGGTGGATAAATACAAACACATCTCCGGGCTGCCCAAACTATTTTTTTTCAGTCAAATTAAAATAATTACGTGGGGATTTAATAAGTTAATCATAGCAACAAGGCCCGTCCAAATGCGGTGGTGGTGATGGGGGGTGGGGTCCAGGCTTCAGCACACCACCTCCAGACCTGAGACTGTGCACAGAGGGGTGATTCACCTCCGGGGTCTGCAGGAATTGAGTACTGCATCTGAGTCTCAACTCATAGCATCAGGGAGCCCTACTGGGCTCCGAAACCTCTGTCTGGGGCTAAGTTTGGGGAAGACCGAAGCAATATCTTTACCCTGAAGTCGTGGAGGAGTTACTTGAGAGAAAGCGTTTTAACAAAGAGGCCCACTCCCAAGAAATGCCCCTCCAGTGCCCTAAGCTCCCAGGAACCCCGGGCAGGAGATTTGGGTAGATTGCCTCAACCCCGCACCCACCATCCAAATCACCAGTGGTGATCAGGGGCACCTTTGGGACATCTAAAGGTCGCCTCCCAGCATCTCCCAAAGCCACCGGAGAAGATGTTTTGTTTATGATAAATAATAGCAGGAATTAAAAAGGTGGAGTGAGATCGTCTGACACCCAGAATAGGCTGCTGGCTAAAAAGCGAGTGTTTTTTTCTGGTACCCCACGGGCCTCACCCTGCCTGGGGCCAGCTTCGCACCCCCACCCCCAAAGTCCCCGAACTGCTGCAGGTTGGGTTGTGACACTTCCAGGACCGCACGGCACCGCCCGGCAGACAGAGGATTTTTCAAGGGGGAAATGATGATTAAAAGAGTGAGTCATCTAAATATCAAAGTGACACACGGGGAGACCTGGAAAAAATATTTAAGCTAATGAAAAGCAAATAAAGAAGCAGGCACTTAGGCTGGGAAATTAAATATTATGTTTAAGATGGTGCTTTTGTGCGGGCTTGAAGATTTCCGATTCATGTACACATAATAAACACTCAGGTTTGTCATCTGGAGGTGCAAATCTGAAAGATATCCCAACAAATGAAGTGCTGGCAGAGAGAGGAATAAAGAGAGCGGTGCTGTCAGGGGTCAGGCAGCCCGAGATTGCTTCTAGAGATCTTTTGAAAATTTCACACGATTGAAGGCTTAGGGGCTTCACTGCGTTCGCATTTCAAACTCAGATCAGTGAAATCACAATAAAAAATAGAGGTCTGGAAAATTTTGATGCAAAGATGGCCATGGGCTGCAAAGCTCTTCTCTCTCTCTCTCTCTCTCTCTCTCTCTCTCTCTCTCTCTCTCTCTCTCTCTTCTGTCTCTCCTAGACAGATACCCTGACATGGCTGTGATCTTTGCGATGACAGAGTTGTCAGAAAAGAAAGAGAAAATTGCATCTTGTCTTCGTAACTTCCTTTCAGTCAAAAGGAATTTAAGATCTTATTTCCAATAACAGGGGAGAAAAGACGATTCGTCTGTAGCAAGCGTAGGAGGCTCAAAAGAGTTTGAGATTCCATAATTAATGATGGGCTCCTAGGCACCTAGTTTTGGTTTTCTTCTTCATTTATCCAGATTAACATGGTTTCTCATTAGGTTTACATTCTGGTATTACGTTGAAAAACTTGCCCCAGATAATTTCTTGGCACTGTGAATTCTATGCATACCCTGGTCTATAAGCACAATTACCTGTACACTTTCCAACATGTGTATAAATGTATGCACACACAACTTTACTCCCTCGACCCGGAGACTAGCCTATCTGCCTTACTATACTTCATAAGAGCAAATTCTCATCATTTTGATCCCTCTCCCCAAAATGGGGAACCACTTTCTGGTTCCAACAAGACACAGAAAAATAAATGGTCTCTGTGATTGCTCCACTAGGGGGAAGACATATTAAAAGACATTAGGAGAGGGGTTCTAAGTGAACAGGTCAAAATTTCAAGCCTCACAAATGGGACAAGACTGAAGAGATAGATACTAAAAATCTGGCGAGGCAGCCGGGGGGTGGGGGACCAGCCAGAGACCACCTTGGAATAATCAGAATTAATGACATGACCAAACCACAACTATCCAAATATACCAGACCATGAATCATCTGAAATTAATGGCATTTGGTAGGCAAACTTTAGGAAGAGCAGGAAAAAGGATTAATTTAGCATCACTCTTCCAGTTTAAATTTTTTTCTCTATCTTAGAGAAGCGATTAAGGCAGTTTGGGAAATAATCTGAATTATAATTGAGTCACTTAAACGTAAAACCATGACAAGTAGAAGCTGGATTCCCCATAACTTTGACCCCACGGTCAAAGAAGATGAAACCTATACAAAAAAGTGTTTTATCATCTTAAACCTTTAGTAATGTTTATTGCTTTCCAGCCGGGCAGAAAGGGAACAGTGTAAGAATTGCTCTGGCTTTATGAGTTCAGACCTCTGGAGGTTCTAGCATCTGCAGCCGGGGGATGCGGGCAATGCCCATCAAGGCACAGTTTCTGGAGGCCCAGCCCCAAGGCTGCCTGTGTGGCCGGCCAAACCTCAGAAGCTGCCCCTCGCAGGTGCCCCGGCAGCTCTGCCCCTGGCTCCCTGGGTTTGCCGACTAGGTAGCAGGAAAGTGGGGCGTGAGGTCCTGCATCCAGAGCCCACCTAGACCCCTGATTTGGGAAATTAATCATCCTGAAAGTTTTGGAAAGAGGTTTGCAGGCTTGTCGCTACTCTCGGGTCGACTTCTCCAAAAGTTTTCTTTTTTTCTTTCTTCAGATCCACAGTAAAGGAAGAGAAAGGAACAGGGAGCAGTCCTGATATAACTTTTAAAAACTTGGGCAGAGACTCAAAGAGAGAGGTGCCTTCTCTCGGAGAAGGGCCACGTCCGGAGCACTCGGTCTCCATCTTTTAAGTTTCCAAAAGAAAGATCGAGGCACCCAGCTGGGCTTGAAAAGCGAGGTTTGGGGCCTTGAATACGGAGAAAGGAAAAGGGCAGGCGCTGAGGACACGGGGTAGTGGGGAGAGGGAGGAGGGACCCCTGGCCGACTGGAGTCGAGCTGGAGAAGCGAGCGGTTCCAGCGCGGAGGCCGAGCGGCCGCGGCCGAGCCAGGGCTCGGTGGCGATCGACGCTCCCTCGGCTGGCCGAGCACCCCGGCTGTCCCTGAACCCGGCCGAGGGGAGATTTATGTTCCCCCGTGGGGACTGTGGGCGATCTTGGGGTAGCCCCTCTTGCAGAACACGGAGCTGGCAGGAGCCCTGGTTGAAAACGCCTCCGCGAAGCGGTCTTGAGGGTTGCCCATTTTGTCCCACACAACAGGAGTGTTTCTCTTGCTAGGGAGGTTGGATAGAGCCAAGCAACTTAAAGCCCGCCTGAGACGGGTGCTCGGAGCCCTTTCTGTAACTTAACCCAGAACTCCAGGGGCGGGGACAAGGGTGGCGACCCCGGCCCAAAGGCTGCCCGCGACCTCCGGTGATAGTTACAGGTCTCGGTCCGCGGTCATCGCGGCCCTGGGAGCCCGGGACGTGAGACTAACCTTTTTCTCGCCGCCCCATTTTCTAAGAAAATAAATAAATAAAAAGTTTTTAAAAAGGGTTCGGCGCAGAACTGCAAATAAGAGGTAGGAGGCTTCTCAGGAGGGCGCCTCTGAATTTTAAAGCAAACAAAAAGCTGAAAAGAAACCCGAACGCGCCTGGTCGCGCGGGCCAGAGCTTCCTCGGCCGGCAGAACAAAGCACCCGCCCCTCGCTCATCAGGGGCCAAACCCCAAGCTGGGTCTCCGCGAGCTCTTTGCATTCAGGAGACCCCGAATGCACCCCCACCCAGCTTCGGCTCACAGCTTCTCAACGACCTGGCTGCGGGGGGCGAGGCGCAGCCCCTGGCCAGGTCCTCGTCTCGAGCAGGTGGAGAATTGAAGGTGGCTGAGGGGCCGCGCGGGCCCCAGCCCAGTTGCTGCACTCTACAGGAATCAAACAACTGGGGGTGGGGGGTGGGCTAACCCTATCCTGCGCGAGTGGGGAGCCTCCCAAAGCTTCTTCCAGATCCATTACCCCCAGCTCGGAAGACCCCAGGTTTCCAGCGCTGAGAAGCCTCCGGCCACTGCAGGCAGTGGTCCGCCCCTCAGGGAGGCCGGGACTCGCCACGACACCCACCGCGGCCTTCCGTGGCCTTTTCTAAAATGTTGTTTATAATATGTATTACGAAACTAAAAAAGAAAAAAGAAAAAAAAACCTCCAGGAGAGGCAGCGCTTTTCTTCTTGTTTCACAGCCACTAAATACAATCCTATTCCAAGCTATCTTCGCTCCAATTTTAAAGAAGCGAATGTTAATTTTACCTTTATTTAAAGGGTGATGCCCAGGCTGTGCGGACCCCCCTCATCCCCTTTGCCCCCACCAAGAGAAGTGTAACCTCGGCAGTGTTTTGGAAAGTAGGCAGCTCCCTCCCCCCACGCTTTGCTTTATTTTTGTTAATATTTATTTCATAGGTGCTACTTAGAGTTTAGCGGGAAATGCACGAGCCTTCACTGGCTCAGGTGTGGAGTGTCAGCTAAGGCCAATGAGCTCCAAGTGGAAGGACGTCAGGAGCTCCTGCCCTTTCCAGGATGTCTGTGGACTTTGCCACGTGGGCTCCAGTGGGCACCATCTCCGGATGCTAGGCTCCAGGATCAGAATGCCGAAGTGGGCAGCAGGGCCGCGTGCACAGCCAGATGACCACAACCCCAGGCGACACTGCCACTGAGAATTAAAGATCTGTTCCTCGGAGGCAAAGAAAGAGACTCAGCCAGAATCTTTGGGTGAGCTTTGAAAGCCTCATCCAATTTTTAGGACCTCTTGCCAATTTCTCAGTGTGTCTCTGTCCAGATAGAATAAGCTCTTTGGAACTAATTAACTTGTGGCCCAGCTACAATTCATACAGTGGGAAGAAAAGACAGGAAAGGGGGGATCAGAGGGAAGCAGGAAAAGAAAAGTCCTGTGAGCATCTCCCAGGATTCCTTTACTCTGGTCACAGTTAGTTACCAACTTTCCAGCTGGGAGGAGCCATTCACCGTTTACTGCAATTGAATTGCTGTTATAACACCTTTCAGGGGACAGCAGTGTGTTTCAAAAAAAAATCTGTGCTCATGGCCTGCGGCTGCCTGTACTTCTCCCGAATCCGCCAACCACCTGCCAGGCAGAGTTGCCCCTTGGGAATGAAGACAGCTCAATAGGCCCAGGGTAGAACCAGAAGAACTTGGTCCCCGGAGAACTCATGCTGGGCAGTGGCCAGCCCCCGCTTCGCTGACATTCTTGGTGCTGATATTCAAAATGGGCCAGAATCTGAATAAGGAAATGGGGTCAGATCTGTAGTTACAGGGAAATAACCAACATTTTTGTAGGGCGTAAAGTGTGCACCATGGATGCCTGTGCCTTTTAATTGGTCTGGGCCTGCCCACTACCGGGGTGTTTGTATGGCAGCATTCTGCCCCTTCCCCGCCTTTCTATTGGCCAGGGTGCTTCTTTGGAAAACTATTTACTTAGAAAAAATAAGAAAGTTTCTTGTCCAAGGGCTAGGAGCCAGAGGATGAGACTCTGCTAATGCTGAGATGCCCCTTCAAGTGTCCTTATTCACTTCCCCTGCCTTGCATTTTCTTTTTCTTTTCTTTTCTTTTTTTTCAGCACTGGGGATGAAATTTGGATGAATCCTACCTTTGAGCTACACCCCCAGCCCTATTTTTTATTCTTTATTTTGGAACAGGGTCTCACTGAGCAAAGGGCCTCACTACCTAGCTGAGGCTATCTGCGAACCTCGATCCTCCTGTCTCGGCCTCCCAAATGCTGATATTACAAGCACGTGCCTGGCTTGGATTCCCATTTTACAGGCAGTTAAAGAGCCTCCTGGGCAGCAGAGTTTCCCAGGCACAAGCCCTGTTCTCATCCCTCCACCTTGCCTCACCTTTCCCAACTGTCCTCAGCATCCCTCATCCCCCAGCAGGGTCCACACCAGAAGGACCAGCCCTTTTCTCTGCCCTCTCTTGTGAGCTTCTCTCTTTGGGATCCGTTGAGCTTTCTAGGCACTGAAAGCAAGCCTCAGATGCGACTCAGGGCAGTGTCGGTGTCCTGACCTTCAGCGCTGTCTTTGGCTGGCTCACCAAGAGCACAGCAGATTAACAGCGGACCTGGGAGGAGGAGGAGGAGGAGGAACAGGAGGAGGAGGAACAGGAGGAAGAGGAGGAGGAGGAAGAAGAGGAGGAGGAGGAGGAGGAGGAGGAGGAGGAGGAGGAACAGGAGGAGGAGGAACAGGAGGAAGAGGAGGAAGAGGAAGAAGAGGAGGAGGAGGAAGAGGAGGAAGAGGAGGAGGAGGAAGAAGAGGAGGAGGAGGAACAGGAGGAAGAGGAGGAGGAGGAGGAAGAGGAGGAGGAGGAGGAGGGGAAGAAGGAGGAGGAGGGGAAGAATGAGGAGGAGGGGAAGGAGGAGGGGGGAGGAGAAGGGGGAGGAGGGTAATCTCTCCACCCACTGCCCCAAATAGGGTTCCTGTGGCTAGTTTGGAGAGGCTCCAAGGGAAAGTAAGTGCCCGAGGCCAGAGTGTGCATTTGTGGCCATGGGACCAGAGGTCTGAGCCGGGAGGACACCCAGCAACTCCGGCACCCCCAGTGTCGCAGACTCCCACACAAGTCAGCGGGCAAAACCGACACTTGTGCTTGCTCCAGGCTAGGTGTGCGGGCAGAAATGCAGGTGGCTCTAAAGCACTCCCTAGGGGAACTGGAACTGACATCCCAGGGCCGAGCAGGGGAAGAGGAACCTGGGAGGCAGCTGGCCTTCAGCTGCGGCTGCCGGTGGGGATGCCGCTGGGGAAGCCTTACGGTTTAGGATTCGTGTGTGTGTGTGTGTGTGTGTGTGTGTGTGTGTGTGTGTGTGCACGTACACACGCGCACAACCCAACACACTCAAATATGACTTTATTTGATCTCTCCGTTCCTGGGAGAGGGCTGGGCTTCCCTTGGAACTTACTAAATATAAGCTTGTATTCAGAAATGAAACGCTTACTGCTTCTGGAAGCGTCTGGCTGGGCGATCCTGTGCTCCTCCTCGGTCCTGAGAACAGGGGCGCGCACTGCACACCCCGCCCCCAACAGCTACAAAAAGTTCGATTTCTTTCTTGGGTGGGTGGAAGATGGAGCGGGGGCGGGGGGCAGGCTTCCTGCCTCTGGCTGAAGAAGAGACGGGAGATGGATGGACTTCAAGTATAGGAATGGTGAGCTTGGAAAGTGAGGCTGGCTGTCTTGGAGAGACCTCCGCCAGCCATGGCGGGGTGGATTGGGCACGGGCTTAGCAGGGGCAAGAGAAAAAGCAGACCCCTCTCGAACACATTCGGACCTAGTTTTCTCTGCAGGGACTCCAGAATCTTCCATTTGCACCTGGGCATCCCCAAGACAGGACAGGCCCGCGCCTACCTCTTCATCTTAAAAAGGGGAGGTAGAAAGGAATTCCCCATATTAGGGGGCAGATGCTCATTCTGAGAGCCCTGGGCCAGATGCAGGGAAACCTTAGGGTCTGGCTGACCTGAGACCCTCTGCCTCCAACTGGAAGCCCAGGCTTCCCCTCCGGGCTGTCACCTCCCTGGGCTGATTCTTCTCCTCCCTAGTCCTGATGGAATCCATACCCATCTTTTTAAAATTTTCCATCCCTAAACTTGGAACTTGGGTCTGCAGTGATTTTTGCTGTGTCTAAACTTTTTTTTTTTTTTTTTTGGTACCAAGGATGGAACCCAAGGGCATTCTACCTCTGAGCTACACCCCCTGCCCTATTTTTTATTCTTCTTTTTTGCAACAGGGTCTCACTGAGTTGCGAAGGGCCTCACTAAGTAGCTGAGGCTGTCCACGAACCCGGATCCTCGGGTCTCCACCTCCCAAATGTTGGGATTACAAGCGTGCGCCACCATCCACCATGCCTGGCTTGTGTCTTAACTTTTTAGAACAAAGTCGATTGCCTTCAATACACAAAAAAAAAAGCATGAGAGAAAAATAAAAACAAGGAGACTTGCACACAGCTAGGATCCTTATCTGTGTTATCTCTTTACAACCTTACAACACCCCTGAAATACACATACCTTTCCTGTCATGGTGTGTGTGTGTGTGTGTGTGTGTGTGTGTGTGTGTGTGTGTGTGTGTGCTCTGTAAACTAGGAGCCTGGCTGAAGCTAAGTAGCTCAGATCAAGCTTGGATGAGATCAGGCTAGCTCTTCTTGAAGTCAGCTGTGGTCCGAGAACAGACTCAGGTTAGACAACAATTAACCTGGAGTGTTGACAGAAGCATCTTTCTGGACTCAGAACTTTGCCCATCCCCTGTGAGCTGTCCTATCCTGTGAGGAGCCAGCCTGGGGTTTCCAGGCAGTATCCAGCATACTGACCCTGAGCCGAGAAGCAGCAGGCAGGAGGAACAAGACTGTCCCTCCCAGGCACAATCTGCTGCTTCCAGAGTCTGGTCAGTGTGACCCTGCTCTTTCTTTCCTTAGAGATGAGCCACAGATGCTTGTTGAATTCTGTGTCCCTGCTAAAGGAGTGAAGGGGAATTATTACTATTTGAGAGCCTGTTTTTGAAAAAAAAAAGCACTTGTATTGTAAGAGAAGAAGAGAGAAAAAGAAAGAAAAGCACAGGACCACTCTGGGATGTGATATTCCCATGAAAGGGACCAGGTTAGGACCATTTACAACATCAAAATCAGTTGGGTGATGTGTGCATGTATGCCTCTGCCATATTGTACTCCATTAAGATGTATGACTACAATGCACCAATAAAAAGTTTTTTTTTTTTTTTTAAAGCTGGCTGTGGTGGTGCATGCTTGTAACCCCCGAATTTGGGAGGCTGAGACAGACAGGAGGATCCGGGTTCGCAGACAGCCTCAGCTACTTAGGCCCTTTGCAACTCAGTGAGACCCTGTTTCAAATAAAGAATAAAAAATAGGGCTAGGGCTTTAGTTCGGAGGTAGAATGCTTCAGGGTTCTATCCTCAGTATTGAAAAAAGAAAGAAAAAAGAAAGAAAGAAAGAAAGAAAGAAAGAAAGAAAGAATCAGTGGTCACATTTCAAACACCCCCAAAGTACTCCCAATTTTGGAGACAGACACTGATGCAGACACCCAAACACAGAACTTTCATGGTCCTGACGGATGCCAGTCTCCGCAGGGGACTCCAGAAAGATGTTCCCCGGTGGGAACACAGAGCTCACCTTATCAGAGGTCCCCGTCTGCAGGTGCAAACGCAAGGACAAATGGCTTTTTAGGTTAACCTGTTTCCATTCTCTTTTTACAGTAGTTTCAGGCAGAATTAAAGACTTTTAAATGGATTTTTCCCCAGACAGAAAAGCAGATTGTGTTCGAAGGTAACTGCAACAGACATATGTAAGTAGCAATGACAGAACACCATTCACCATTCTACCAAACTGAATAACATTCCATTTCACTTCTCTCTGTCTATATTTTCTATGGATATATTTTCACTTCTAAGGTTTATAAGAGCCACTGGTTTGCCTCTATTTGAAAAACCTCTCAGCTATGTGATCCAGGAACATCCCTACCTCATTTGTTATTGAAATTTAACTCTCAGGAGGATGTGACATGTTTAAATGTGTTGTCCCATTTTATGGAGGCAAACAGGCCTAAGGTCATGTTCAGCTTATCAGTGACAAAGGTGGGGTTTGAACTAAGGCCACCTAAACGGAGAGTTTCTGCTCATAAAATCAATAGCACCAAGTTTTCCATTTTGGTTAAGTATATTGGAAGGCTATAGAAAAACACGTCTTGTTTTAAGGATGTATTCTTTTTTGTGGAGATAGGTGGATGAAAGGGTGGGGGATCTAAAAAAACAGCCATACCCTTCCCTCACCTACTATATCAATGTCCCTTTCCGTAACTGTCTTCAAAATTTGCGCTTCCTTAAGTTCCCATTGTCAGTCTTCTCTTAGGTATGATGTTATATGCACATTTTTTCACAAACAGAGGTGGATGTATATCCTGTTTTTGCCATCTGCTTGGGGTTACTTTCTCCTTTGTGAGAAGTATGTTTTCCTATTTTTATGGGCAGAAAACTTTTGCACATACAAATCGTGCTGGAAAGGGATCCTTAAAAAAAAAAATCTACCTGGATACCCACCTGCCAGGGAATCAACCCTCAGAGCCCAGAAAAGCTGGCTTAGGCTGGTTTTTACCAGGACCCATGCAATCCAAAATTTCAAATCTTGGTTCACCTAGTTTGGACAGCTCCAGCTTTCTGACTGTTCTCTTTGGCTGGTCAGTGGGGGTACCAGAAGCAAAATGAAAGCGCATGTTGACCAAACATAAGGGAGAATCCAAAGCATAATAAATTGTTGATTCAGAATAAAATTTGGTGGCTGGATGCAAGCTAAATTTACATCTCCATGAAGATAACACACACACACACACACACACACACACACACACACACATATGCATACACACATTGGGGATTGAACCTAGGGGAAATTCAATCTCTGAGCTATATCTCCAGCCCTACTTTATTTTTTTATTTTGAAGCAGGATATCACTAAGTTTCCGAGGCTGGTTTTGAACCTGTGACCCTCCTGTCTCAGCCTCCCAAGTACTGGGATTACAGGCCTGGATCACCATGCCCTGCTTGCATCTAACATTTCTAAGGCCATTGTGAAAGAAAAATCAGTACACTTAGTTATTATTTTATTGATTCAAAAGAACAGGACAAGAGCTAGTATTTCAGTCTCCGTGCTGTTGGAAGGAGCCACCCATGCGTGTTATACATCTGGCTGAGTATAGTCAGCCTAGGTCAGCCTGTCCTACAGGAATATTGGAAGTCAAGGTCATCTATGCTTATCTGATTAAACTTCAGCCCTATTCTAAATTTAGCACTCTCCAGCATGGGAAATGGGTCATGGGATTTTTGGAGGAGGTGATACTGTCAGTGCAGGAGCCTAGGAGGAGGGAGAAAGTGATTATTTATTTTCCAGCTTCCCATGGAAGTATTCTCTTTTGTACATTCATTTCCCATGTGCTTTTTGAGCAGGCAGGACCTGCCCACCATGCTACAAGGCTTTTGCAAATGCAAACGTCAATGTCACAATCCTGGCCCTCAAGGAGTTTTTAGGTTAGAGAAGGAGAAGAAAAAAAATTATGACATACTAATGCACTCTGATAACCTGTACTAAGAGCTTCGGAAACAGGAAAGAGAATGATCCCCTCTTCCCATGGAAAAACTGCCTGAGAAAGACTTGAGTGTAGAACTAATTTTGACTTGGGACTCAAAAGATGTGTGGAGAGAGAGAGAGAGAGAGAGAGAGAGAGAGAGAGAGAGAGAGAGAGAGAGAGAGAGAGAGGAAGAAGAAGAAGAAGAAGAAGAAGAAGAAGAAGAAGAGAGGAGGAAGAGGAGGAGGAGGAGGAAGAGGAGGAGGAAGAGGAGGAGGAGGAGGAAGAGGAGGAAGAGGAGGAGGAAGAGGAGGAGGAGAAGAGGAGGAGGAGGAGGAAGAGAGGAGAGAATTGGAGAATTTCATTGTCAGGAAACACAGAGGGAAGGTAGAGGAGGTCAGATCATGTCTTTTGTCCTCTGGGGCACAGTAAAAGTCATCGTTCCTTGTGTTACTGGGATTTGCATAAAGAAGCTGGAGTTTTCCAAACAATTCTTAATAAGAGCGTGTCTCTTTCTCTCTGTCATTTGCAAGGGTTGGGGGTATGAATCGATTTGCAATGGTTTCCAAGAAGATAGAGTTTCCTTTGAGTCAAATTGAGACTTTCTTCTAGAGCGAATACATTCAGTCCCTTACGTCCTGGGCCTTTACCTGCAGGTTTAAGGCAGGGAGGACACATACAAGTAGACAAGGTTGTGGAAACATCAGAGGAGATTAGCACATGAAGAACCGCGGCCAAAAAGAATTCCTGCCAGAATGTACTGCTAACTGCGTGGATGCCAAAAGAATTGGTACCTTTGGCTCCCTCTTCAGTGCTCATGGCTCCAACCAGCACAGAGGAAACACATTGTTTTGGTTAGTTCTCAATGGGGCTGTTTCTCCCTCGGGGCTGGAAGCTCCTTGGAGGCTGGGACTCCGGCTGATTCACTTATGTTCCTAGACCCTGGCACCAGGCCAGGCTCATAATTACAGCTCAGTGCATTCTGAATGCAGGAATGAATGATTCACATTGAAGAATAGAGTTTTATTTTTAATGGTACCTGTATGTATGGCGATGCTACAGTGAAACCCATTAATTTGTACAACTAATGTGTATTAGTGATAATAATAAAGAATATAGGTTTCTAAATTTGTGCTCATGATTGTTGGAACATCTGAATTTGTGCTCATGATTGTTGGAACATCTGAATTTCTTTTTTATCTTTGTCATTTGGTGTTTTTAATTATGAAAGCAGAGAGTAGCCATTGTCAGATCGTTCTTAGTAATGATGGTGGGACCAGACTCGTGGATGTGTAGAGCCCAGGTATGGATATTAAACTTTGCTCATGGCCTAGACCTTAGACAGTCACTTCCAAGAAAATCAGGAGAAACAATTGTAAAAACCACGGTGCAAGAGGATTCAGTTCAATGTCGCCCACTTGGTCACTTCTAGGCTTTGATAGTAAACCTCAACCATGTTCTTTATATCGATTCTCTATCATTTAGACTAAAACCTCAATTTGTGCAGATATTGTTGTTTGTTTATCTTTTGCAGTACTGGTGATTGAACCCAGGAGAAATTTACCTCCAAGCTATACCCCCAGCCCTATTTTTTTAATTCTTTATTTTAAAACAGTCTTACTGAGTTGCAAAGGACCTCACTAGGTAGCTGAGGCTGTCCACAAACTGCGATCCTCCTGTCTCAGCCTCCCAAATACTAGGATTACATCAAGCCTGGCTTATTTTGTTGTTATTGGCTTGTCACTTTATGTATAGTCTGAGCATTTGTCAAAGTACTTAAGTGGACTAAAAGGTGGGTTATGAAGACTTATCTTCTTTGCCCATGACTGTTGGATGATCTAGTGAATGACAGTTACCGGGATTCTTAAAAGCTAGGGTCCTGTAACCACTGTCCCAGGGAGAGGCAAGATCCACGCAGGAGGAAGGACTCATGTAAGATGCTGTGATGACCTTCCATTGTACCCCTGCTCTGTGTGGACATTTCCCAACACAAGCACCAATTAGGTCTTGGGAACAAGCACGAAGAAAAGCTTTAAATGAAATCAAAACATGATCAGCTCCCTCTGAATTGTACCTTATGTTTTAGCTACTCCACTGGCTTCCGAGCTTGGAGTAATTTCAAATTCCCACTGGCTTAGTGGCAAGAGATCTTCTCACTCTTCTTTCCTAAATACATTCTTCCTTAAAAAAAAAAAAAATCTGTACTGGGCGTGGTGGCCCATGCCTGCAATTTCGGTACTTGGGAAGCTGAGACAGGAGGAACACATGTTCGAATCCAGCCTTAGCAAATCATTGAGATCTTCTGCAACTTAGCAAGACCTTGTTTCAAAATAAAAAATAAAATAAAAAGGTCTAGGGCTATAGCTCAGAGGGAGAATGCACCTGAGTTCAATCCCTAGTAGCAAAATAATAATAGCAATACATTTTTAAAGCCAGGCATAATGGTGCATGCTTGTAATCCCAGCATTTGGGAGGCTGAGACAGGAGGATCGGGGTTTGCAGACAGCCTCAGCTACTTAGTGAGGCCCTTTGTAACTCAGTAAGACCCTATTTCGAAATAAAGAGTAGAAAACAGGGCTGGGGGTGTAGCTTGGAGGTAGAATGTCCCTGTGTTCCATCCCCAGTACTGCAAAAAAAAAAAAAAAAAATCTTCCTATCCCTTTACCCCTTAGGTGGATTCTCCTTTTAGAATTTAGATTTCAAAGTATTTTATGAGTGAAATAGAGTGCATTTGGGGCTTTACGTTCACTGGTGTCTATAGCTCTAGGTAGCAGTAAAATATTTCAGTAAAGAAGTTTATAGTTTATTTTTGTTTTGAGTAAAAAAGGCCATGCTAGCCTCACTTGTGTTTTGTATTCCAATTAGTTAAAGTACTGGTCAGTTATTCAGCCACCAGCACATGACTCAGACTGGCACATTTTGGAAGGCTCTGGGCCTCCACTCGCAGGGACAGAACCAAATTCTCTCATCAATCTTTTATTATGATTCCAGAAAGACCATTACAAGAGATCGAGATGGGATCGAACGGGACAGTAAAAGACAAGACATCCAGATTTATGTCAGTTACCAACTCCCTGCCTTCTGTGGCTCTGATACGAACCTGCTATAGTTTGAATCCTGACTGTCCTTTAAAGGCCTATGTGTTAAAGCATTAAATAAAATAGAAATGCAGTCAGCTCCCTCTGAATTATACTTTGTGTTTTTGCTGCTCTGAAATCTCCTGTGCAGTTCCCCAGAGTGGTGCTGTCGGGAGGTGGTGAAGCCTTTAAGAGGCGTGGCCTAAAGAGTGGTCTTTAGGTCATTGGAGGTGTGTCCTTGAAGGGGATTGGCCAGCCCCCCCACCCAGCTCCTGCTTCTCTTTTGTTTCTCTGACCATAATATTTTGCTTTACCACGTGCTTCTTTTATGACGTTTGGTCTAAGCACAGTCTCAGAGCAGCAGGACCTACTGCTCACAGACTAGAACCTCCAAAACTATAAATCCAAATAAATCTTTTGTTTCTATAAGTTATCACAGGTATTTTTTGCAGTATCAAAAAGCTGAAAAGCACAAAAGCCAATGTACCATACTGGGGAATTATATCCTACACAAGTGTCATTACCTAGGAGTCTAAATAAGGAGCCAGGCGTGGTGGTGCACACTTGTAATCCCAGTACTTGGGAGGCTGAGACAAGAGGATGGCAGGTTCACGGCCAGCCTCAGCAATTTAGTGAGGCCCTCTGAAACTTAGACCCTGTTTCAAACTAAAAGAGTAATATTGCTTTGAGGATGTGTATCATGTAGGTAGAAGGCCCCTGGGTTCGATCCTCAGTAACACACACACACACACACACACACACACACACACACCCTAAATAAGTATTACAGAAAATGTATCAGTTTAATATTTCCAATGCAGACATTCCTAAGAAATAATAAGAAAGATCTATTACTTCATTATGAAATAATAACATATAATGGTCTTCAGCCCATGGTTATGACTGGTTGTAAAAAAAAATCAGGAGGAAAATATAAAACTCATTAATCACTGACTAGAAGCTATAAATATCAAGATGGTTGACACTTTTTACCTAAATAAGAGAGCACAGTTTCTACTTTGGAACCATGGGTTTGGCCTGTGTATATAGATCCAGCCTGTTTTTTTTCCAAAGACAAAACAGAGAAGGAGCTGCTACTAATGCAGTCTCTTGCTGGGAAAGCTAAAGCTGAGAACAAATAGTTAATATTTACCTGTCAAGAAAGCAAGCATTTGAGGGCAGTGAGCTATTATCTTGGCATAAATCTGAAATAGAAAAAATACAGAAGTAGTGTGAGTTATAGAAATAAGATTGTCTTGTATTTACTCAGTTAAGGGAAGAGAGACTAATAAAGTATATACCTGAGTTGGAATATCTATATATGAGTTGTGTGTGTGTGTGTGTGTGTGTGTGTGTGTGTAACTTACCTAAAAACTGACGTTATACAGTTATAGATTCAAAAGATGAAGATCATTTTCTTTTAAAACTCAGGATGCACGCTAGGTGTGGTAGTGCACACATCTGTAATCCTAGTTCTTGGGAGGCCAAGACAGGAGGATCACAGGTTCCAGGACAACCTCAGCTGTGTAGCAAGACTCTTAACAACCTAGGAGGACCCTGTTTCAGAACAAAAAGTAAAAAAAACTGGGGGTGTAGCTCAGAGGTAGAATGTCCCTGGGCTCAATTCCCAGCACCAAAAAACATATAAATAAATAAATACAATAAAATAATAAAACCACAGAATGCTAGAAAATTTCCTCGTGTACACAGTACGGCTACAAGCTTGTTGCAGGATGGCCTTTAGTAAACTTCCATGGTAGTGGATAAAAAAAATGTCTTCCTATGTTGCCAATTTAGTGAGCATAAATTACCGGGAACCTTATATGGAATAAATTATATTCTTAAACCTTCTCAGATGTGTGGCCAATAGAGATTTTACAGCAGAAAACAAAATGCAAAATGTAGCTGGAAGGGGCATTGGTGTGTACTCGGAACCCTCTCTGGAGTCGCTCCCTCTCCACCCAGGGAGGGGATTACGGGGCCGCTTTCCAACCTGAGGCTTTCTGAGCCACACGCAGCTCTTCAGAAACCCACATGCGGTTTTCTTCTTAGATTTAAATAAAGCAACAAGGAATGTGGCCATGTGGATGCAGTCGTGAGCCCGGGGAAGTGGGGGGGGGCGGTGGTCGGAAGAAGTCCACTTAAGTCAGAGACAGGACAAAGAAAGAGAATCACCGACCCCAGATGTGCCATTACCTGACTTGTAAGTCTTTGTGGAGAACCCGGCACTGCCATCCCTGTTGTCAAAGCCATTCCGAGTGCAATTCTCGGGCGCTCATAAATGCCAGGTAAGTTTAATTGATTGTGGCTTACCATACTGCCGCTGATGGAGTGGTACTTTTGCTGTTGAAAGGTGAGGGGGACTTGATTTCGATGCAGAGATGAGCCGCTGCGTCCTCTCAACTGGCAGATGGAAACTCTGCTTCCGAATTCATTATGTGATGTGAAGGACGATGGTGAAAATTTGAATCCGCTCGACAGTTCAACAGGTCAAAATACAGTCAGACCATTAAAAGTTAAATAAGCGGGCGCATTAAAATTCATGGGGAGATAACACCGGCGAGGCTGTTTCTAGATTCCCTGACCATCGTAAGTTTCTGTGTATCTTGAGTTCCCTTCACTCTCTTTGAGCTAGCTACCAAGGTTCCCAGCCTGAGGAGAATTTTGTGTCTGTGTGATTCCTTGACATAAGAGTGAGAAATTATACCCTTCATCTAATATCTTCATGAGATGTAGGTGTTTTTTAGTCTTTTATGAAGAGGCTGAGGAAAAACAGAATTATTCTTGATCCGCGTGCACGCGCGTGTGTGTGTGTGTGTGTGTGTGTGTGTGTGTGTGTGTCTCCATCTTCCTATCCTAAGCATATATCTATATCTACAGCTATATCTATATACTATAGGTAGATATATAGATGTATAGTCTATTCATAGAAAATTAAGTTACAAAATGGTATATGTTAATTATAATTAGAATACAAAAATACATCCAGAAAATTTTAACAATTTCTCTATCTTTTTGTGTTACTTGTGGTGGAACCCAGGGACCTTCTACCCCTGAGCTAAACTCTCAGCCTTATTTTATTTTGAAACAGGGTCTTGCTAAGTTTCTAAGGATCTTCCTGAGGTTGGCTTCCAATCTGAGATCCTCCTGTCTCAGCCTCCCAAGTACCAAGATGGCAGGCCTGCGCCACCGCGCCTGGCTTAACAATTTGCCTTTTGAATCAGCCCCTTCATATTTGCTAAACTGTATTCATTACCTCTCAAATGTTCCTCCCTTCAAGAAGCGAAGTTTAATTCTCAGAAGTGATACCGTACTACTTGAGTGTCGGGGTTGGCTATGGGCTGTGCCCCAGTAAAGCCCATGTCTTGGCAATGGAGAAATATTCAGGGTGAAATAATTCAGCCAAGGATCTAACCTTATTAGTGGATAAATCTACTGATGGGCTAAAACTTGGAGTGGACTTACTGGGTGGTCACTGCAGGCAGGTAGGATGTGGCTGCAGCAAGTTAGTCCTGGGGTCACCGTGAGCCAAGTAAACCTTTCTTCCTCTAGGTGTTTTTGGTCAGGTCTGGTTGTCATAGCAATGAAAAATCTGACAAATACATTTGGAGACAAGGTCATATAAGGTCAGTTGTGACATTTGTTTTGGTGCAAATATTTTGCTCTCGCTCTCTCTCTCTCTCTCTCTCTCTCTCTCTCTCTCTCTCTGCTCTCCCTCTCCCTCTCTCTCGGATCACTGGCTCTGGGAAGCTTTACAGGAAGGCCCATATGGCAGGGAGCTGAAGTCTCTGCTGTGGCCACTGGGGATCTGAGGCTACTGACTGACCATGAGCTTAGTACTAGACCCTCTGGACCCGGTCAAATCCAAAGATGACCCAGCTCCACCTGAGAGCTTGGCTTCAACCTCATGAGAAACGGAACTGAAACCACCCAGAAAAACTAATCTTACATTTCTGATGGTCAGAATCCACGAGACAATACATGTTTGTTGTTTTACCATATTTTTGGTTAATTTGTTACTCATAATAGGTTACTGGTATACCTCTTTGAAGGAACTAACACAGTGTCTGGGATTGACTACAAAAGGTACTTAATAAATCTTTGTTGAATGAATGAAGACTCACAAATGAAAAGTTTGATTTACAGCCTTCTCTACCTTTCTCTCTTTTTACAGTCTCCTTTTAATGTAGCCTTGCAGAAGAGTTTTATGGGAGAGGATCTCTTTAATTATTGAAAATTCAGTCATTCGATAAACATTTATTGCTGCTGCTGTTTGTGTCAACGAACCATTCTCTTCAGCTATGAAATACCTGTAAGCCCAACTGAGTATCTGCCAAGCTTTTATGAACAGATATTTATTGCATCTCCCATTACAAGGCTCTCTGCCTGTGACGTTAAAACCCAGATGCTGGGTTAGGCAGATACAGCTGGCCCAGAAAGGTAAATGATAAGTTTCAGGAGATAATATACTTTTATAATTGAAATGTTCAACATATCCCAAATTGAGAATGAAGCCAATCACTGATTCTACAGGCACAGAAACAATTTGAGAGAAGTGTAGATCGCTCTGTGAGGTACAGTATGGCTGACATTGGTGTGGGGTCAGATAATCGTACTAGAGTCCCACCTCTCCTATTTACCAACAGCAAGACCTTAAAAGGTCTTAACAATCATTTATTCCCTTTAAGTCTCATTTTCTTTATTCATAAGTTAAGCAAACCTGTATAATACAGAGATTGTGTGTCATTTGTGTGTGTATGTTTTTGTGTGTGCACAACTGGGAATTGAGTCCAGGGGCATTCTATCTCTGAGCTACATCCTCCAGTCCTATTTTATCTTTTAATTTGAAACAGAGTCTTAGCCTTCCAAATTCTGGGATTATAGGCATGTGCCACCACGCCCAGCTTGATACAGAGATATTGAGCAACACAAGGCAGGTAATAGAATGGGATTATTGCCTATTATGTAGTGGGCACTTCAAAAGTGGTCAGCTACTTTTCTTACAAGGAGTCTTCATGCATCCTACACTGTTATACTACCTTACTGCTTCTAGGCATCTTCCTTCTTGAATCAGGTGCAAAATGGTAGGATTGTCTGAGGATCTAGAGTCCACAAGATGGTTGGAATATTCATGGCCTTCTTGGCCACGTGAGGGGCTGGACGGCTGAGAAGATGCTGAATGCCCATGTGGGCTTCTTTCCAGGAGAGCTTGGTGGATCTCTCTCTCTCTCTCTCTCTCTCTCTCTCTCTCTCTCTCTCTCTCTGTGTCCCTCTCTCCCTCTCTCCCTCTCTCCTCTCTCCTCTCTCCTCTCTCTCTCAGAATTGAACCCAGAAACTTT
This sequence comes from Muscardinus avellanarius, assembly GCF_963383645.1. Lineage (NCBI taxonomy): Eukaryota > Metazoa > Chordata > Mammalia > Rodentia > Gliridae > Muscardinus > Muscardinus avellanarius. The sequence goes on from NC_137788.1 coordinate 156,381,643, forward strand.
CTATTGTCAAGCTACACCCCAGCCCTATTTTATTTTGAAACAGAATTTCATTAAATTGCCAACGAACGGCCGGGCGTGGTGCCGAACGCTTGTAATCCCCGCGCTTGGGAGGCGGAGACAGGAGGATCGCGCAGGTTCGAAGCCAGCTGCACTGGCGTAAGAGACCCTGTTTCAAAAATATAAAATAGGTCTGGGAGTGTAGCCCAGAGGTAGAAGGGCTTCCAGGAACCCCAGTACCACAATAAATAAATAAATAAATAAATAAATAAATAAATAAATAAATAAATAAATTGCCAAGGACCTTCCTAAGTTGCTGAGGTTGGCCTCAAACCTACAATCCTCCCGTTTTAGCCTTTCAAATACAGGGATTACAGGCCTGCACCACCATCATGCCCAGTAATATGACTAGTTCTCTCTTGCGGTGCCATGGGGAGGTCTTTCTTGCACTAAAATGACCTCGATAATGGGTCCTGTGTGTCTCTAAGCTGCACTTTTTTTTTTTTTTTTGGTGGTACTGGGGGTGGAACCCAGGGGCTTTCTACCTCCGGGCTATACTCCCAGACCTATTTTTTATATTATATTTGGAAACAGGGTCTCACTAAGTTGCTGAGAGCCTCACTAAGTAGCTGAGGCTTTCTTCGACCCTGTGCGATCCTCCTGTCTCAGCCTCCCAAGCGCAGGGATTACAAGCGTGCGCCACCAAGCCCGGCTTCTAAGCTGCACTTTTAAGAATATTTGTAGAACTAGCTTGATTCAAACACTCTCTGACTATCTAGAGAAACAAAGTCAACAAGTGGTTTGCTTGTTCCTCATTTGGCTTCTGCAGCCTTACTCCATGGGACCGGAAACTGTGAGCCAACCTGTATTTCCCTTTTGCTTTGCTCATTTCATTTCTTTTCTTTTTTGCTTTTTAAACTTTTTATTCGTGCATTGTAGTCATACTTCTTAATGGAGTACAAGATGCTTGTTCATTTCTTCTCCTTCCATCCACTCTATTGCTCTCTCTCAGTTTGCAACCCTCTTGCTCTTTTATTTCCTGCCATGGCGAGGTTGGAATCATTTGCGCTCCTGTCTTTTCCTCCCCTTCCCTCCTCCTCCTCCTTATCCTCCTCTTCCTCCTCC
>NC_137788.1:157697236-157734122 GCF_963383645.1 Muscardinus avellanarius
GTCAATCTAGAATTCCACATCCAATTAAAATATGTTCTCGCCCCGCGTGATGGCGCACACTTGTAATCCCCACGCTTGGGAGGCGGAGACAGGAGGATCGCCCTGGTTTGGAGCCAGCGCTGGCTTAAGAGACCCTGCTTCCACATAAATAGTAAAAAAAAAAAAAAAAAAAAACATAGGTCTGGGAGTGTGGCCCGTGGGAGGAGTGTATTCCGGAGGTAGAAGGGCTTCCAGGAACCCCAGTACCACAAAAAAAAAAAAAATATATATATATATATATATATATATATATATATATATATACACATACATATACATACACATACACATATATACATATTTTTTTTTCAAAATTTGAGAGTAAAATAGGATTTTTTTCAGGCTTGCAAAAGTTAAGCAAATCTATTACCTACAAATCCTTACTATAAAATATGCTAAGGGAAGTCCTTCTAACAGAAATGATGATAGATAGACGGGCGTGGTGGCGCACACTTGTAATCCCCGCACTTGGGAGGCGGAGACAGGAGGATCGTGCAGGTTCAAAGCCAGATTCGCTGGCTTAAGAGACCCTGTTTCCAAATAAAAATATAAAATAGGTCTGGGAGTGTAACCCGTAGGTAGAAGGGTTTCCAGGAACGCCAGTACCACACACACACACACACACACACACACACACACACACACACACACAAAAACGATAATAGATAGAAATATGAGTCTCCTTAAAGGAATGACAAGCACTATAATCTGACTACATAGGTAAATGTATGTGTTTTTCACATACATTTGTTTAAATATTTTAGAAGAAAATTGATTATTAAAGACAAAAATGACACCACTGCCATGTGGTGCTTATAATACATGTAAGAGTAAAATGTTCAGTAAAAACAGCACAAAGACTGGGGTAGAGGAATGAAGTATTCTAGTATAAATTTTTAACTATAAGTGTATTCTTATGTTACTTGACAATAAACTATGGTAAGTAAAGATATATTATATAAAACCAATAAGCCAATAAAGGGGAAAACAAAGTTGAGTTGGATTATGTTTAATTTCCTCTTATCTATTTTTATTAAAATTAAAGAAAGACCAAATAATAAGTAAAGCTACCTTAAATAACTGAGTTAAAATTTGTTATCCAGAGACCTTATGGATAAATAACAACCATAAAAATAAGACAAAAAAGAAAGACTAAACTTTTTGGTTTAAAGATGGAAAACATCTGAATTCATAATTTACATGCACATAGAATTTCTCTCCAGAGAGTATGCTGGACTTCCTCTCATTTATTCAGAAGTATTGTTAGTTGTCCATATACCTCTGTCTTGGTTTGAACCATAAATATCAGAATTTTACAGAGCATATAAATTCTCTCATGAACAAATTTTTTATTTTTTTATGTAGTGCCCAGAGAGGTTTAAAAGTTCTTTGCAATAAGTATAAAAAATATTTTGGTCTTTAGTACATATAAATATATGTTGAGTGTTAGTTAAGTTTCACAATCATCTGCCTGCAAGCTGAATAGCCAGGATAGCTGATTATATAATTCGATTCAATTTCAAGACCTGAGAGCCATGGATCTAGTGATTACCAGTCCAAGGTCCAAGGTCCAAGACCTGAGAACCACAACTGAGGGAGAAGCAGCCTAAATCTCCAAGAACCAGGTATTCCAATTTCCAAAGACAGGGGAAAATGAATATCCAGTCTCCAAAAGAGAATGGATTGGTCTTTACTCCACTCTTTATAAGGGGCCTCCATGAGGATGAGGTCCACTCACACTGGGTAAGGGCAATCTTCTTTTAGTAGGTCTACCAATTCAAATGCCAATCTCTTCCAAAATACTCTCATGGATACATCCATAAATAATGTTTTACCAGCTCTCTGGATATCTCTTAGCCCAACCAAGTTGACACCTAGAATGAACCATTACAACCAGTTTCCAAGAAACAGAGTGTAAGCTTTCAATGTCCCCTGAGGTCTTTGTTTAAAAATGGCATGTAACCTTTACGATAGGTTAAAGCATGTCCAGGTTCAAATGTAGAGAAACCCACAACATCTCTTCTTTATGTAAAAAACTGCAAAGTCTCGTGCCAAGAAGCATGGATAAAAGGGGCCATTTCTGGAATCGACCTGTCACAACAAAATTGACAGTGAACATGCATCTCCTTCTTCATCCCAAAGGGCAGGTTGTGCATCCAAACAAGGTCAGTCAAATACTCTCCAGCTGCAGAGTATTGACAAAGATGCCACAACGGGGAAAATTAATGGTTTTATCTTGATAACCAGCAGCTTGAAAAGCTAAACACCTTCCAGTAATGCCTAGATTCCTGGATCTTTCCCACTATCTGTTCTGTCTGGTTCTTCAGTTTTTCCTATCTCTTCTCTTTTCCTCTTCTTTCTAATAATGCATTTCTTTTCTCTTCAGGTGAGATAACATTCATTTTTGTCGTTTACTACCAGAGAAACCTACATAGCAAATCCCAGTAGTGATTCCAGAGACCATCACAACACTGAGCCCATGGCCGCATGCCTTCCTTAGAAAGTGCTAATAAACACTGCTCTCTTTTGTAAAAGGTATGAACCAGAAAATGCCACATACGAGGCGCTGAAAATCTCTCAGAACATCCCTGGCCTTTGCAAACTACCTTTTAAAATTGTTTCAGGGTCCTGGGGGACAGATGTAGTATAGATGCAAAGCAAAAGCAATTAATTCAATGGCCTGAAATGTTATTTGCCACAAAGTCTGAACTGTCTGGCAGCATTTCCATATGGCACTGCTGCTGTATGCCAGGGCCATCATATGCAAAGAGAGGCCAAAGATTTTAGCAATTGGACCAAATACTCATAGTTAGGCTAGGAAGGCAACCACCTCCTGCCTCCTGTTTTCTACTGACATATGGCAGCTTGAGGCTCATTTATTGCTGTAAAGTTTTAGAATTACTCCAGGCATGAAATATTTCATGAATTCCACTTTCTGCTGCTCACCTTTCCTTACTAATCCATAATGTCAGCTGGGGATGGATAAGGTATCAGTTTCCTTCTTGGGTATTTAGACTGTGAGCAGTCGTCTCTGTGCTAAGAAGGGTGCCCACGAACTTTGGAAAACTTTGCTTATGAAGACCTGAGACTACCAATTCTGCATTATCCTATGCCTCCCAAAGACATTTATCCAGTTGATGTTCAGTATGCACTGAAAGAATGCCCATTGGTCGTTCTTTCAGTGGGGATGTCAGCAGTTGTCTATCAAGGATGAACTTGGGCCCATGGTAGTAGAGACAGTGTGCATAGTGGATAATGGAACAGACTTGTAGCCCAAAAAACAATGAATTCTGATCTAAGCTCCACCCACCTCTTACTACCTGAATAATCTTGGACATGTTTCTTAATCCTTCTAGACTTCAGCTTCCCCATGGGGAAAATTTTGCTCTCAAGTGGAAAATATATCATAGGAAACTTCTGAGAATTAAATTCAACAATATATGTGATTCGCTGAATCCATAGGTTAAAGGATACGGATACCTCAATAAATCTTCCTTGTTACTGCTTTTCTTACTATAATTACTAGTGCTAATATTGCTACTCCTAGTAATCATTTAACATGCCAGCAGCTCCCCAGGCTGGAACTGCAAGACTCAGGAACATTCACCATGTCCAGTACAGAGCTAGTGCTGGTCCATGCAGTAATGGCATCAGCCTCCAAAGGCAGCAATCGGAGAAGGTGGCTCAGAGCCAAGGTCAATACCAAATACTGTTAGCATCACATCTCAAAAATCCATCAGAGTTGGACCAGGAATAGCAGAAACAGAGTCAGAAGAATAGAGGCAAGATCTTACCACCTATATTTCAGTTCTGAACATGGGCATGGTACCTGGCTTGAGGCAGAAAACAAAACAACCAGAAGGGCCACAGACTGAAGTCTATCAAACATCCAGAGATCTGTTCACACTGTGTTAGCTGGGGAATCAGAAACTCTCCAGACCCGTTCTGTTCCCAGAAGTGAGGTAGCTGTACCTGCTACCAAGCCTCACTCTCCTCTGGCATCTCCTTTGTATGATGTGAGATGTCCCTAGTTCATAGGGATACAACATCTCCCTGTATGAGCTAAAGAAAGAGATAAAATTGACAAAAAAAGGAGAAATAAAGATCTCACAATGATAGTACACTATAGGATAGTACAGTATAGGAGAGAGCACTAGTAACCTAAAATAGAAGCTACCCTCTGATTTGCCAGATACATGACATCGGGGTTGGGTGGCCCCTTCCCCAAGCCCATGGCAGATAGAGCTGCAGGAACTACCAGCGCCAGCTTCATCCTTGACAGAATGCTCAGGTCCTCACTGCTCACGAAGGCTCTTGGGGGGCGTACAAATCTGCATTTTAACAAGATGCCCACTTGCACATCTCAGTATAAGAAGTTCTGTGAGGACACCCCTTTCCATTGGTGGTATTTGACATGTGAGTCCAAACTTGTTCTCCAATCCTTGTTTGGACTGATGTTGAGGGATGCTGAAGACATGAAAAAGCAATCATGAGAGTCTCTCAGTTGGTCTGACAACTCTTTGGGTTCTGAAAATGTTCCCATATCACTAGAACTAACACCATCCCAGCCAGCGGACAAAGGAGAAGGAGAGGAAAGCCATCAAGCCATCTGGGGAGGGGAAGAGAAATTCGGAGCCTACATGCACAGGAAGAGGACTCTCCACTGGGCTCTGACTCTTAGGACTGCTTTGGTCCTTATTTTCTTTGCTGATAGCTTATTTTTGTCCTTAGTTTTGTTTCATTGTGCTTTTCAGATGCCCAAAATTAACTCTGCTGTGCTAAGGTATGTAAAGAAAGGTGATTTTCTCTAGGTCAGAATGATAAGTGGGAGCTTCTCTGGCACCCTGACAGGTGCGAGATATTTTTCTACAATTGTAGAAAAGGGAGGTTCAGAAAAGCACACAGGAGGGAGCGCCCCTCTCTGATCTGCAGATTTTATTTCTTAAAAACTGCGTGATGTGTACATTTATGTCTACACAAGTTTTTTTTAACCGCATTATCATGTATAAACACAATGCACTAATAAAAATATATTAAAAATAATTAAAAAATTTTTAAAAACCTGCATGCACCCTCATGAATTCCATGAAAATGGGCATTTACCCAGGGGTTCCGGAAAGATTTTCTGTTCATGGCCTCCTTTGATTTCTTCTGAAACAACAAACATTTCTCCCCTCTCCCACGCTCCTCTAAAATGTGAAACTAAAACATGTCATTTCTAATATGTGCTGATTTGCATATCCTCAAAACTTGGCAAACTCTTTCAAGAATTTACTGAATCCGTATGATTACATGGGCTTGGACCAGCTACAGGTTAAGAACTAACCCCTGGCACCTATCACACACTTTTATTTCTTCTTTAAAACTATAGATTAAAAATTTTTTGTGTGTGTGGTACTGGGGTTCCTGGAAGCCCTTCTACCTCCGGGCTACACTCCCAGACCTATTTTATACTTTTTTATTTTTGGAATAGGGTCTCAAGCCAAGGGGGCTGTCTTCGAACAAGCACGATCCTCCTGTCTCCTCCTCCCAAGTGCAGGGATTACAAGCGTGTGCCACCACGCCCGGCATAAATTCTGATTCTATCACTGTTTCTAAACAAGCAAGGGTTACCAAATTGCATTCTGCCAGTAAACACTAGCTCATGTTTAGGAAGATGAGTGTCTGAAGCCAGGATCCTCACTTATGAAACAAGATGGAATTAACTTGGAAAGTCCAAGAATCTGTAGTTTGAAAGCTGCTCAGGTGATTCTTTTTTGGAAGCCCTTCTGGCTCCAGGCTACACTCCCAGACCTACTTTCATATTTTTACTTGGAAACAGGGTCTCTTAACCCAGCGAGACTGGCTTCGAATCTGCGAGATCCTCCTGTCTTCACCTCCCAAGCGCGGAGATTACAAGCGTGCGCCACCTTGTCCAGTGTCCTCAGGTGATTCTAAAGCCCAGTTTGAGGATGTGAGCGCTGGGGCTCTGGACCTACACTGGACCTGGGCTAAATGAGAATAATCACTCTGCCTTCCTCTGCACACCCACCTCAAGTGTTCCTGGGTCTGAGAAGCTGGTGTGCCAGGTCTGAAAAGTGGTATTGAGGCAGATCTTCGATTTGTATGTTTTTCTTTCAGGAACAATCCTGATCTAATCATAAAACCCAGACAAAAAATAATATAATCCAGGCTCAACACCTGTCAATAAGCCGTGAGTTTTGCCTCTTCCCCTCTCTCCACCGGGGACAAAGATCTTTCACAAGCCTGATGGGGAAAGGCCCACGGCCTCTCTCACAATACTGCTCATCATCTGTGACTTGAAACTGCAAGTGTGTCCCTTGGAATTGAGTAAATTGGGGGTTCTCAAAGATTCCCACAGTATTTCCACATGTGTTTTAAGAGGAGTTGGGATACTCCAGCCAACTCTTAAAGTAATATACTTCTTTGAAAGCCAGTGAGCAATGGAAATGTTAAAGCTCATGGATACTGGCAATAAATGTGAGGGCGTCTTTAATTGGGAGTCTCAAGTCTTGACTTAGAAAATTGCTAATTATATTTTAAAGACTTCTTTTAAGAAATTCTCCCTCCCCAAGGATAGAATGAATGTTTAGTACAGCTTGGAGAATGGTTAGCGTCTATCTTCTCTTCTAGAATGTTCAAATCAGCAACAGCTGTCTTGCAGAACCAACCTGGTTCAGAATATGATACTTGAACAGAAGTGTGTTAGACATAAGTTTCCTTCAGTAAAATGTTACCCCTCACACTCCAGCCCATTGTGTCCAACTTTAAAGAACCTCTGGATCAACCTCAAAATTCTGATATTTGATTCATTCTCCTTATTAACTGAAATTTAGAAACGTAAGGGACTCTCTCTTATGCTAAATTCAGTGAAGAAGGAGAAAGAAGTATGTCTACCCTGCCAGAAAGAGCAGAGCAATATCGGACCCAATAAAACTGCGATGTTTTCATTGTTTACCTAAGTGCCATTCTGTGGTGCCATTGCTTGGAGCAAGAACCCAAAACTGTAAGTCAGTGTCATTATGTCTTAAAAAAAAGCTTTGCCCTGAGATGCTCAGTTTCACGATAGAAGTTTGACACTTGATTTTGAAGAAACGGCTTTGGTAATTACCTAAAATCCTCAGGATGTATCTTTGTAGAAATAAAATCTGAGAATGTCATTAACACAGACACAAAGTGAGTAACTCACAACCCTGAAATGCTTCACAGTACACAAATGGTACCCAACGCTCTTTTTAAATGTCATAATTACAAAATAGACTTTTAATGTAAGTAAAAAAACATATTTATTCTCCCTCTCTCCATGAGAATATAGATCTTGCCCATAGACTGAACACAGCCAGAAATGATATAATGATCAGCCAGTTATATGAAATAATCATAGTTCCAGAAGCACAGGTATGTCCTCACTTCATATTCAAATTATGCCCAGCCTAATTTTAAGGAAACTGAGGATTAAGAAAGTCCAAGTAGCATGTCCCAGGCCCTGCCATTAGAAGGTAACAGAGCCGGACTCCAAACCAAGGCCATCAGGCTCAAGGCCCATCTCTACCATGTTGCCTTACCAACAACAGCAACATATGACACCATGTTTCGATACCAAGGATATGTTGAAAATATCTATCAATCCATGAGAAAAAGGGCAGCGAAGAAGAGCGAGACCAGTACATAAAAATACACGTCACTCATACGCCCTCACATTCATAATAAAGGTAAATTTAACTCACAGTGAAATACCATTTTTCATCTGTTTACTTGGCTAAATTTTCAGATTGGTTATATCCAATGTTGAACCTTTAAAAAAATGACCTTATGTATCGTTAGTGAGGATATAATCTTTTTAGAGAGCAATTTGCCAGTATCCACTTAAAGTAAAAATGGCATATCTTTTCACCCAGCAATTATCTTCTGGTTCCTAACCCACAGGGAATAATTACACGTGAGCACAGAAGCTTGCATAGGCATGTTCTGCACTGTCATTATTAATGACCCCAAATCTAAAATAATGTAAATGCCCTATTAGTGAAGCTATGTATATACAAACAATGGTGCCGTCACACAAAATAATCCTATATTCCTCGTGAAAAACTGTGTATGTCCTGATACAAAGAGCTTCTGCGTGCTTTGAAATAAATAAAAACAAAGCACAGAACCCATGGGTAGAGTATGAGTTTCAAGGCTTACAAGTAAACAAGACAAATGCACAAAATTGTATACCATTACGTAGCATACAGAAACAGACAACTACAGGTTCCTAAATGTGCATGTTTTTGCAAATGCATATCCTCAGCTAGGAATGGTAGATGTTGCTTCAGAACAGGGAGGAAAGGGAACTGGTGGTAGAAAGGCCTTGAATGGAACCAAACCGTAAGCAGGGGGCTTACCCATTCTCCAATGAGCACCTGCTTCTGGACAGGAGTCCATCCATTAAAATACAAGCTCTGAATTCTCTGGACCTCGGTTCATAAAATGACTTTATTAAACTGTTGTAATCACCATTGTTTTCATGATAATGTATTCTGTCATTAAATTGGAATCCTTCGTGAGCCAACCAATACTTGCAAGAAGGTGTTTTGTGAAATCAATACTATAGTCAGTATTCACACAGCAATTTCAGCTGGAATAGACCCTCGTGGGGGGAGAGGGATATTAAAGGGTAACCATGTAGAACAAATAAGGTTTAGTCACAGATGAACTTTTCTCATTGATTCTGCATTCAATATAAATCTAATTATATTTATTTTAAACCCTTAATTGTTACTTACCTTACATGTCTTGATTTTATGTTTGCTTGTTCAGTTTTAGCAATGGCAATCCAAATCGACTGTTAGTTCATTCTTGGGAACTCTTTCCTCCCTCTGCTCATTCTTGACTACATTATACATGTGTAAAACATGAAATAAAATGGCAGGGCCTTTTCTACTACTCAGAATAAGATATCTTTAGAAAAAGAATCCTGAGTCCTTATCTTAACCCCAGATTCTCCATCAAAATCGGCAATTAAAAATATTACCTCCAGTGTATCACTGGGGAAGGTGTATTGGTTGTTTTATTTCCCATTTGTACTTGCCTCCTTCCCTATATTCCTTCTCCTTTCAAACTTTTCTCCAAGTAAAAATGTTCATTTCAGTTATTTCACCTGCCACAAAGTCATTCTTGGAAGGTATCCTTAGGCAAATGGATGCACAGAGTGCTCCAGTGCAGTGATAACTATTTCCAACAGGATACTACTAAAATAGGAAGCAGTAATCAGTGTCAATAACATATATAGAGAAGCATCATAGTAGAGGGTCTTGCAAGGAAATTGGTTCTCATCTGTTCTTTGTATTTACTGAGATAAGCTCATCTTTCCTTCTTTTTTTCTTCTGCCACTCTTTATTCTTTCTTATTCTTTTCTCTTTATACTGGAGGCTATTGCAGAGAAAAAGATAACATGAAATTTGGGGTTACTATTGGTTCATATACTTACTGGCTGTAGAATGTAAATCAAGACACCTGGCCCATCTTTCTACACCTTGGGCTCCTCATCTGTAAACTTGAACTTCTATCCTGAAATGCCCCTTCGCAAGGCTTATGTCTTTGAGTGAGATTAAATATGTTGAACATCTGAGCCAGGTATGGTGATACATGCCTGTAATTCCATGACTTGGTTGGCTGAAACAGAAGGATTGCAGATTTGAGGCTATCCTCAGCAATTTAATGAGACTCTCAGCAACCTAGTAAGATCCTGTCTCAAATAAATAATAATAATAATAATAATAATAATAATAATAATAAAAATAAAGGACTGTAGGTATAGCTCAAAGGTAGAATTACCCTGGGTTCAATTCCTAGTACCGTGTGTGTGTGTGTGTGTGTGTGTGTGTGTGTGTGTTTTGAACAAATGTGCAATGGTTCTTTCACAAAAGTTAGACCTCCTTCATCTTTCTTTCTTGAGCCATTTGCTTTGTAAGTTTTATTTTCAATTGTGAAACAGTAATTTGGGGTACAAATGAATGTCACACATCAGTAAGCATTTAAGCGCAGTACCCTAATTAAGATACAGGTGTGCACAAAATGCAAATTAAATTTACAAGACAAAAGTGCCCAGGCAATTGCAGGATGAATGTTTCCACTGTACCAAAAGAAAAGGATTGAGTGTTGATACTCAGGCACAAATTAATTACCTTTATAAGACTCGAAGAATGAAGGTAGATAAATTAGGACTTCTGGTACTGAGGAATATGGCGTCAGAACCCTGCAGCCTATCTCTCCCACAGGTCACTGTCCATGGCTATGGTTTGTAGGACAGATTCACAAAAGGGGAAATGTACTGACATCTGAGCTGATGATACTCCCTTCTCATAGAAGGTCAGGACCTGCAATTTGAATATGCCCAGGTTCATTGCTTATGAAAAAAAAAAGAATGAACATTCTCTCTAGAGGGTTTTTAACAGGCTCTAGAGTCTCATAATACAACGTTCAAAATGTCCAGGATATTATCTAAAATTACCCAACACAAAAAACCTTCAGCAAATGTGATCAATTCTCAAGAGAAAAGGCAATCAAACATCAGCCTCATGGTAGCCGAGACACTGAAATTGTTTCAAAGACCTTAAAACAACTATTATAGTCACTAGTCATTTTCAATGAGATAGATGCTCTTGAAATAAATAGAACAATGTTCTTAACAAAGAAAAAAAACTATTAGAAGTGATTCTTTTTAACACTGAAAAACACAGTATCTGCAATAAAAATTTACTTGATGATCTTAATAGCACAAGAAACACAAGAGGGAAAAGAGTTGGTGTACTTGAAAACAGAACAATGTAGTTATCCAATCCCTACGACACAGAGGAAAGGAGAAACATCAATCTCAGCAAAATATGGGGCAGAAGTAAAAAAAAAAAATCTAACAATTTGAGATTGAAATTCCAAAACAAAGTGGAGAAAGGTGATAATGCAGAAAAATATTGAAGACATAAGTGCAGAAAACACAAACTTGGGGGATGAAATAAACTTACATATATAACAAAAGGAGGGAAACCCTAAAAAGAACAAATTTGAAGAAGACAAAAACCACCTACATTATAAATGTAACTGCTAAAAAGTAAAGATTTAGTGGAGAAACGCTTAAAAGCAGACAGAAAATATATACCACTACATAAAAACAATAACAATTTGAAGGATTGCTGATCTCTTACCAGAATCCAAGATTCTCGGGAGACAGTGGGGTAAGGTCCATGAAGTGGTAAAAGAGCTGCCAAGCCAGAATTCTATATTCAGTGGAACTATCCATCAGCAGTGTTGGGTAAAAAAAAAAAAATCTCAGATGAAGGAAAACATACAGAATCCATGGCCATCAGAACTTTTTTTTTTTTTTTAAGACAAATGCCAAAGGAAATTCTTCAAACTAAAATGTTTCCCTGGGGAAGCCTTAAACTTAAGAAGAAAGAAAGAACAGAAAAATAATAAGTACCCCAGTAATCACAATGACTTATTTTTCTCCTCAGTTACTTCAAACACACAGACTATTGAAAGCAAAAATGGAAACAGGGTCTGGTGGAGTAGGCAATGTATGTGAACCCAATACACAGGATAATTATTTCATAAGACGGGGAGGAGTAGTAAGACCTAGAGCAACTGCTGAATAGATACAAAGAAAATGTGGTAAAATAGTAGGTACATTTAAATGGATAGCTAAAAGATGCTCAATTACTACAAATGATGATGTGTCAGGTTTTCTTCCCCGGGATAAAACACCTGAGAAAATTGATTTAGAGGAGGAAAATTTTATTTATTTTGGCTGACAATTTTAGAAGTTTCTGTCCATGATTAGCTGACTCCATTTTTTCTGGAAAAATAATGGGGAGGTGGAGAAAAGCTGCTCATTTCAGGGCAGTTGGGAAGGAGAGAGAAAAAGAGAAAAAGAGAGAGAGAGACACACACAGAAAGAGACAGACAGACAGACAGACAGGAGTCACAGACAAGATAAACTCTTCTAGGGCATACCTAGGCCTTACTTCTTACAATTAGACCCTACTTCCTACAATTCCCACCACCTCCAAAAATATGAATCAAAATAAATATGAACTGTTATAAAAATGTGAATCCCTCAATGAATTAGCCCATGGATGAGGTGGCAGCCCTGGTAATCCAATCACTTTCCCCGAACTTCACCTCTCAACGTTGCTGAACTGGGGACCAAGCAGGCAGCACTGGAGCCTTGGAGGGACATTCGGATCCAAGCCATAACAGAAGGCAAGAAAGGGCTAAGCAATACACACACACACAGATGAAGACAAAGTCAAAGTGAATAACAAATGATAGGCATCAAATCAAGTGCCTTGATCTTTTGTTTGTTGGTTTGGTACTGGAGATTCAACCCAGGAGCATTCTACCTTCGAGCTACATCCCAGACCTTTTTATTTCTTTATTTTGAAACAGGGACTCATTAAGTTTTTGAGAATCTCACTAAGTTGCTGAGGCTAGCTTTGAACCTGCAATCCTCCTATCTCTGCCACCCAAGTACTGAGATTATAGGCATTTGCCACCATGTTCAGCTTGAAACCAGCTTTCTTAATCCACTTGGGTGGCTGTAACAACATCCCACAAACTGGGTGGCTTAGAAACATTTTCTTCTTATAGCTCTAGAGGCTGGGATGTCCCAAAGTTTAGTGTCTGATGACACACTTCCTCATAGATGAAACCTTTTGTGTGTTCCTGAGGTTGGATAGAAGAAACAAAAGAACTGTGCAGAAAGGAGACATAAATGGTGAGTGGGGAAAACTTTAATTTGGAGGTCTGTGGCAACATTCTCCAATTTCCTTACCCCTCAGCCAGGCCTGTTAGTCCTGTAAGTTTCTGAAAACTTTACAAGTCTTTAATAATTGCCCTGAGCAAGCCGGGCACGGTGTAATCTGGTACTTGGGAGGCTGAGACAGGAGGATCATAGGTTTCAGCCCAACCTTAGCTACTTAGTGAGGTCTTCCGCAACTTAATGAGACCCTGTTTCAAAATAAATATTAAAAAAATAGGATTGAGAGTGTGGCATGGAGGTAGAATGTCCCCAGGGTTTGATCCTTACTACTGACAACAACAACAACAACAAAAAAAAAATTGCCCTGAGCACTACTGACTATCCTCAAAGAAATATTTTATGTGGTGTGTGTGTGTGTGTGTGTGTGTGTGTATGTGTGTGTGTGTGCGCGCGCGCGTGCTCACGGCTATGATTGAAAAACCCAGGAGCATTCTACCTCTGAACTATACTCCCAGCCTTGATTTTATCTTTATTTTTAAACAGGATCTTACTAGGTTGAGGAGAGTCTCACTACTTGCTGAGACTGTCTCAAACCTGCTATCCTTCTGTTTCAGCCTCCCACTTATTGGAATTATAGGTGTGGATGACCACATCCAGCTACAAGAATCTACTGATCAGACAACAAAGACCACAGAAAAGATCAGAAAGGTAGCTGGACACCATACTGGTAACTCACTTATAAAACTATCCTGAACTTTTAATTATCCCACCTAGAAAGAGTTCAGCAGGAGAGAATTCTGTTAGTCAGAGGAAAGACGTCACACAAAAGTGTAATCTCCCTGGGCTCTGTTAATCATCTCACCTGTAAATGGTTTGGACAAAAGAATAACATTTCTTTGGGCAGTGTTCTCTGTCCTTGAATAGTTTAAACAAGAAGTGACCCCTATGGAGAAGATTGCCCCATTGGGCCTTATTAGCACCCAACACATCTTGTGATGACTGGACAGACCTCGCCCTCAAATACCTCTCCCAATCCACTGCCGCCACCTCTGAAACACTCCTGTAATGGAGGAGCCATAAATTCCCAAATGTGTCTCTCACTCTGGCACTAACCCACATTCTCCCTTGAATGTATACCTCCTGCTGTCCTAAACAAGTCTCTATGTCTCTTGCATGCCGAAATTCTCTTGTACCAAGTAAGCCAAGAACACGGCCATCCTGAGCTGTGTTTCCCTCTCTCCCTGGTTGGGAACTCTTCCAGACCCTGCACAGAATCAACCCTTCTCTGGAAGCATACCCATGAGGAAAGGAGCAAGAGGGGGGCCTCTTTTGGGGAGGTCATCTTTTATGCCGGCACTGACGCCATTCCTCGGGGATCTGATGATCTAAGCGCCTCCAAAGGCTTCACCTCTGACATCACCACCTTGGATATTTGGATTTCAATATATGAATTCAGAGGTCACACACACATTCACATCATATCACCAACCTGGTCAAAGATTATATTGTATGTAAATGGCCCGAGAACACCGATGAACTAACAGAGATGGTCAGAGCTGGGTTTAAAAAAAAAAAAAAACTCACATGCTCTTATATCCGTGTTAGCTTATCTAGAACAGCCATTATGATGTATGCACAGGAAAATGGAATGTTATCTCTGAGTGAGGTGAATCACTAGGCAAATCGCCTTCTCTCTAGTTGTTAAATGGTTTTTTTGTTTGCTTAACTCTCCTTTTAAAGGTCTGGCTGGGGCTGGTCTGCTCAAAAGCAAACTTGGCTGGATGCATTCAAACCTCAAAAATGGCTGTGCTATTTACTATTCAAAAGCCATCTGTCCCTCTTCCTTGTTAACAGAGCTCTGATGCCCATCAACCCTCACAGAAGAATCCCTGGTCTAAGTGAATTGTAAATATCCCATTTCTTTCGCTAGTTAACGGCCTGTGTTATACACGTGACTGGGTGTGGGCCAATGAGAGGAGAGGAGTCTATTGGGAACATCCCGGAAATAAATATTATTTTCTCCCTGAAGGAGACAGAAAATCCTCTTTTAACATATTATTGCTGCAGACACTCTTTTTGTTTTGGATTTCTGTTACAAAGATATTTAGAGCCATGGAAAATGAGTAAGAATAGAAGAAATAAAAGAAACGGGTAGGAAGGAGCCATCAAAGAAGGACCAGAAAACACAAGTTCAATAGGAAAGCCTTGTGCTAGTGTTCCTCATACCATCACTTCCCAAACCGGTTCTCTCTTCCAGGCATGTCACTCCCAGATTTCTGGGAAATCTACAGATCTTCACTTCAAATCTTCAAGTTCCTGGACATTCACTCCCTTATGATAATCGCCCTGTTAATCATCCCACCCATAAACAAAGACACGAGATACAGTATTTGGGGAAACCTACATTTTATTTATTCATTTATTTACTTGGGTTTGTGAGGCACTGGGATTAAATCCAGTAGCATTATATCTCCTAGAAACATCCCCAGTCACCGCCCCCCCCCATTTTTTTGTGATGCTGGGGATGGAACCCATGGGCATGCCGCCTCCGAGCGACACCCCCAGCTCTATTTTTTATTCTTTATTTTGAAACAGGGTCTCACTTAGTTGCAAAGGGCTTCATTAATTAGTATCTGAGTCTGTTCTCGAACTGCGATCCTCCTGTCTCAGCCTCTCAAATGCTGGCATGCACCACCATGCCTGGCCTATCCAGCCCCCTTTTGTGTGCGTTTTGTTTTGTTTTGTTTCAAAACAGGGTCTTTTTAGGTTGCTGAGAGTCTGGCTATTTTGTTGAAGTTGTTCTTCAAAATTCTGATCCTCTGCCTGGCTCATTCTCCTAAGTACTAGGATTACAGACACGCGCCACCACGGCCAGCTGAGAAACCTATATTTTAGCAGCACTTTCCAGTTATCTACTGATCATATCATGATCACATCAGCCTAAGAATCCTGAGAATGACCAAACCACCATAAACCATCTTGAGATGACCAGGCCGATGTCATCTCTACAGACCTTCCCTGGGCTGCCCATCACCAAATTTTCTCTTCAAAAGAAGAGAGCTAGGGATCCCCCCTCAAAGTACATCACTCACTCTCAAGATGACCCACATTCTCTTTTAGTTCTTTTTTTTTTTTTGGCTGTACTGGGGATGAAACCCAGGGGCACTCTTACCTCTGAGCTACAACCCCCAGCCCGACCTTTTATTCTTTATTTTGAAACAGTATCTCAGCGTCTCACTGAGTTGCAAAGGGCCTTGCTAAGTAGCTGAGGCTGGCCACAAACCGTGATCCTCCTGCCTCAGGTGCCTAGATGCTGGTACTATAAGCCTGCGCCACCACCCCGGCTTCCACTTAGTTCTTGCTTTTCTACATGAATCTCTGTCTATATCTCTAGTTCAGCTTGCTGAAATTCTTTTCTTGCATCCATATGAAGGTCCCCATTGTTCTTGAGTCCTTCCCTTCTCTGGTAACCCCTCAATCTCTTTTTTCAGCGAAAGCTAGCTTCTCTCCCATGAGAACAGCCATTGCCACCACGAAGAGAGCTGAGCCTGGCAGAGGAGAAAGATTGCTAAATGTCTGCTGAACTAACTACCCCTCAGGATGCTTACAACTGAAGCGCTTCTCTACTAAACGAGAAATATGCTTTCTAGGCCACAGTGGCTTACACATTCTGCTGCCTGAAATCAAAAGCATTTGCTGACAGGTGAGCAGAGAGCGGGGTCTTTCCCAGCACAGAAGGCCACGCCTGCCATCCTGTCCTGTTATCCTTCTGGGAGGATCTTTGTTCTTTTTCTCCTTTTCCAGACACTTCATCTTCGGGGGGAGGGGAGAAATATCTGCCTGGAGACAGTGTAGCAAGAGGCAGGAAGCTATTCAAGTATTGCAGCACTAATAATATTGCATGGGGGAGAATTCATCATTTCATGAGTCAACACCCATTTAATGAACACCTGAAATGGCAACGCACTAGGTATTGTGTTAGATGGAGAGGTAAAAACAAAACAAAAAAAAAGAATGAGAACAAGTTCTGTGTTTTCAGTGGGAGTGATCGATATGTAAATAAGGGTGTAAGACAGTTTGTGTCCTAAGGATGAATAGGCCCAGGAAAAGCATCTTGGGGGCTATTCCCCATGAAATCACAGAGGAGGAAAGGGAGATTTCAGAACTTTATACAGAGCTGGATTTGTGGCCCTTACGCTCTGAGAGGTAATAATGAAACTTTGAACTAAAGGCTCATTTAAGTTCCCCATTAATAATCTAAGCTAAGGAGAGAACCATACATTATTTATTTTTACTTGGAGATGCTTAAAAACTTATATCAGAAGCTGGGCATGGTGGCGGAGGCTTGTAATCCCCGCATTTGGAAGGCTGAGACAGGAAAATCATGGTTCATGGATAGCTTCAGCTACTTAGTGAGGCCCCTTGCAACTCAATGTGACCTTGTTTCAAAATAAAGAATAAAAGCCCTGCTTGGTGGTCTAAGCTTGTAATCCCTGCCTTGGGAGGTGGAGACAGGAGGATCACACAGGTTCAAAGCCAGCCTTGCTGGCTTAAGAGACCGTGTTTCCAAATAAAAATATAAAAATAGGTTTGGGAGTGCAGCCCAGAGGTAGAAGGGTTTCGAGGAACCCCAGTACCACCAAAAAAGGGGGGGGCTGGGGGTGTAGCTCAGAGATAGAATGCCCCTGGTTCCATCCCCAGTACTGGGGGGAAAAAAAAACTACATCAGTAAATTTTTAAGTCTCTATTTTTGATTAATCAATCCATGACAACAACTCACAAACATGGTATTTTTATTTAATATTTATTTGTTTGTTTGTTTGTTTGTTTGTTTTTCCAGGGATTGAACTCAGGGGCATTCTATCTCCAATCTACATCTCCAGGCCTTATAAAAGTAAAACCCAAACAACAACAAAACGGGGCCTCCCTGAGTTGCTGAGGCTGGTCTCCAACCTGTGATCTTTGTTTCAGT
Organism: Muscardinus avellanarius; assembly: GCF_963383645.1. NCBI lineage: Eukaryota > Metazoa > Chordata > Mammalia > Rodentia > Gliridae > Muscardinus > Muscardinus avellanarius. Next base: position 157,714,987 of record NC_137788.1, read on the forward strand.
CTCCCTAGTAACACACATGGGATATTTAGAAGGTGACTTAAAAAGTTAGATGGCCAGATAGTGGCAGCCACGCTAGATGGGGAACAAAATTTAGAACAGCAAAGAAATGGAAGATTAAAAAGGAAACTGAAACAGAAAACAGGCAAGAAGAGCTGTGGGCGTGGGAAACAAGTCATCAAGGAACCTGGAAATTTCCGTGGATTGTGATACTGAGGTCAGGAAATCCTTCTGGGTGGGGCAACAACTTGAGTGTCTCATGTTCTCATACATCTCTTTTATTAAGACATCATATTTGGACCTCTTTATGGGCACAGTGCAACATTAGGTACACATATACAATGTGTAATGATCAAATAGAATATTATTCAGGCATAAAAAGAATGAAACCCTGTCATTTGCAGACACATGGGTGGTGGATATTGTTTTAAAGTAGCCTGATGCATAAACCTACTTAGAGAAGAAAGAATTAAGAGTTCTAGCTATTTTCCCACCCAGCAGAGAAAGGCTGCAGTCTGGGAGAACTCCCTGGAGCAACCAGGTTTACAGCCATAGACTTGCTTTTTTTTTTTTTTTTTTTTTTTTTTTAATATTTTCCTCCTACCTATCCTGGGAATTCTGAAAACTGGGAAGGGTGAGGCTTAGAGACCTGAAAGTTGGAACATTCCAAGATGTCCATTAAAATTCCGGTGTGGCCGGCCCCCCAAGTTTCACAAGGAAACACTACTGAGTTCCATTTTCCAGGGCATCTATTTCCTCTCCAGGGTTGTAGATGTAATCATAAATACCAGCCTAGAGCAGCCACAAGTTCAAGTTCGAGGGTGAACTCAGTGACTCCAGCCTACAGTCCTCCGGCAGCTAGAAACTCCGCCCCCGCTTGTAACCATAGGAACAGCTGCCACGCCGAGAGCGGGAGATACCCTGTTCTGCCCCCTCCCTGATTGAGATTGTTTCCCACTGTCTGTCCACATGGGCGCTCCGCCTCATCATTGGCCGGTGCTCCGGGACTGTGCCTCGCTGTAGCCAATAAACGACGTGTGCACGTGCACTGTTGCGTCCTCTGATTGGCTAACACTGCTTGATCACGCACGGACTAGCTGAGCCGGCCGGTTCCTGTGGGCGCCAATGAAATGACTCAGTCGCCATTTACAACCAATCGGCAAGAAGCAGGTCTCACAGCCGACCTATGGGCGCGCGCCGGGGGTGGGCTCTCCCGGCCCCTTTCCAGTCCCAGTCAGGTTTGTTAAAGCGACAGGCCCCGCGGCGTGCCGGTGCATCGGCCGGCACCGCACAGCGGCCGCGGTGGCCCTCGGCGTGCGGCGGGCGCCCGTGACAGCGGCGCCGCGGTGCTGGCGACCCCGGCTCGGGGCCTCCGCGGGCCTGAGCGACGGGGCCGCGTCGCCCGGCGGGATGGGCGGCGAGGCGGGGTCCGCGGCGGCCGTGGGGTCCGAGGGCCGCGTGAAGAGCCTGGGGCTGGTGTTCGCGGACGAGCGCAAGGGCCGCTACTCCAGCGGCGAGACGGTGGCCGGGCACGTGCTGCTGGAGGCGGCCGAGCCCGTGGCCCTGCGCGCGCTGCGGCTGGAGGCCCAGGGCCGAGCCACCGCCGCCTGGGGCCCCGCCGGCGCCCGCGTCTCGGCCCCCGCGGCCGCCTCGGAGGTGGAGTACCTGAACCTGCGCCTGAGCCTGCGCGAGCCCCCGGCAGGTGAGGATGCTCTGCGGGGCAGGGCCGGGGCGCTTCCGGGGCGGGGTCCCCCGGGGGGTCGCAGGTGAGTGGCAGGTACCAAAGCGGGGGCTCCTGCCTCACGGCCCCCAAGAGACCAGACCGGGGGTGCAGCGCCCTGGCCTGAAAGAGCCCTCCAGGAGTCCCTGGATCTTCTAGGATGGGGAGGGAGTGGGCCGTTGCCATGGGAACCCGTGATTAGACAGGCAGGGATCCAGGAATCTAGGTCCCTTCTAGCCCTGGGGCGCAGAAGACAGAATTTAGGTCTTATGAAGGTCTATTCTGCGGTTTCGAGGATTTCAAGAGCCCCCATTCCTTCCCATCCCGATTCTAGAAAGATTCTTTGGTCCATGATGAATTAGCAAAAGTCAGTCTTGGAAAGAGGGAAATAGATCTTGAGGGGCAGTTCAAAGGAAGGGTTTCCAGACCCGACCCTCATGTTTGGTCTCTATCTACTGCAGATTGGGACACTTTATTCAGACTTCTCCCTCTACTTGATACTGCTCCCCCCCCCCTTTGCCTCTTGTTCCTCCCTTTTTCAAACATCTATAGAGACAAGCCATCTTGGACACATCTGGATTACCCCCTTCCTGTTCACTGTTGTCAAGTCGGGTCAACAACAGCTTCTAGAAGTGTCCCTGTGGGGAACCACCACATGGGTGTTGAATTTAACACTAGGTACAAACCTTGATTTCTTTAGTCATGAAAATACTAAGAAAAGTGAGCCTTAGTCCTCTGTCAGTCAGGAGAAACTATTATAAAATCTTTTTTACCTTTCTGCCTCATCATCTGTTAGCTATCAAATAAGGTAATTTAAAGAGATGCATGAGATCTCTGTGTTTAGCCCTTGTTGTATCTTACACAAAATAGAATGCAATTTTGTATTATCCTCCAATGGGGAAAGTAGACTGTCCACAGTTTAATCCTCGAAGTGATAATCTGAGTGATCCCAAAATTGTAGGGATGAAACAGTATTGGAACCAAAGCTCCCCTTTGGATTAACTAGAGCTTGGGATAGTGAGAGTTCTTGCCTCTTTCAGGCTCTTCATCAGTGTGGTCCCCAGGGCCCCCAGCAGGCCTCTCCCAGTAGGAAGAACTAGCACAAATTTTCAAGATGGCTTACAAGAGGAAAGGGCATTGGGAAGGAGAGATACATTGGTTTTTGTCCAAGACATTAGACTCTCTGAACCCATAATGACTGCGTAAATAGATATCAGATTAAAAGCAGTTGAACCTGGGATTAGCCATGAGAATTGCTTTGTAAAAATCTGAGCTTGCAAGTCATTTTTCATTTCACAAGTCATTTCTTGTTTTTGTTTTGTTTTCTATTCTAATGGAATGGAGCAGCTAAGCCTAGACAGTGTGCAGAATTTCACTGTATTTTAGTAATGTCTCATCACAAATATTAGCACTGTTTTATGTAGTTTCTCTTAGTTGAGAGAGGAGGGGAAAAAAACTCCTAATATATACCTTGGGAGAATTAACTTGACATAGTCATAGGTTCTTAGGATCATTTAATCCCCAATCCTGACTATCTTTCAGTCATCTAAAGAGACTTTTAGAAATCTAGATTTCTGAAAATTCTGACCTTAGAATCTATTTTTAAAAAATATCTCCAGATAATTCTTTGGCATTATTTATCTAATCCAACTACTTACTGTCATTGAGACTGATTTTCTTTATATAATTAGTGGGTAATTGTGACAGAATGGCAAAAAGAACCAGAAAGTTAGCCAAGCGTGGTGGCGCATGCTTGTATCAGAATTCTGGAGGCTGAGACTGGAGGATTGCCGTTCACGGACAGCCTCAGGTACTTAGTGAGGACCTCCACACTCAGTGAGACCCTGTTTCAAAATAAAGAATAAAAAACAGGGCAGAGGGTGTAGCTCAGAGATCGAATGCCTCTTCGTTCCATCCCCTGACCCGCCAAAAAAAAAAAAGAACCAGAAAGTTTTCAGTTTTGGGTACCGATCGAGGTGCGACCTTTTCCAAGTCCTTTTCCTTTCCTGAGCCTGTGTCTCTACCTCTAATGGTCTTCTAGATCCCACAGCTCATGAAAGCCTGTAATTATGAGCTTTGGCTGTGAGGCCATTAGTGAATGAAACATCTCCTTGTGACACTGCAGTCCTTAGTATACAATGCAGAGGTAACACGCCACGAGTTCAGGGACGGAAATGGGCACGCAACTCAACTCGTGAACGTTTCAATTAAAGACAATGAAAACAAGATTTTATTCCAAATACTATGGCCCAGGCTTATCAGTTTCTCTTTGTACTGTTTATGTTTTAAGATGATGGATGTGTCGTCTTAAATGGCGTCATTCCTGTGTTTGTTTTCTCCACCACGGGGGAACCTCATATCTCTCTCCCTCTGTTTCTTTCTCTCTCCCTCTCTCATCTCCTTTCAGTGCCCTGGCCAGCCCGTCCCTACACGCCCATCATACTTCCTCATGCTGTTCCCTCGTCTAAATCCCTTCCCGCTGGTCTCCATCCCCGAGAGGCCTCAGGTCTCCTGGTCTTCATGATGCTCGGCGTGTGCGCTCTGGGTCCCTAACACTGGTCATTGCTCATATAAAACCATCCAGTTTCCTCTTCTCCCAGAATGCTTGGGGATCTTAATGTCCATAGTACATGATACTTAAGCCTCACACATTTTGAACTCAGGTTCACGTTTTTGAAAATTTATTACAACTTTGTCAAGCTCTGTAATCTTATGATTATAAATTATAATTTATAGCCCAGCTTCCTGGGGAGCATTGGGATTGCCTTGAGCCTCTCCCAGGATGGGGATGTTACCCCAGCTTCCACTACTGCAGTTCTGCTGAGACTCATAGGGCAGCAGCTAAGCACAGCTGAGCCCTGGGGACTCACCCATCGCTACCTTTTACTCTGTCCTCATGTCCCTGTGACCTGTTATTTGTTCCCCTGCCTTTAAATCACCCACCTAGGAAGTATTTACCTATGAAGTGTTTCTGTGAAAAGGGATTTGTTACTCTCCCAACCCCGTGTATCACAGACGGATTTCGACTTAATGGGCCAATAATGTGTTTCCATTTTCTAAAAGTAGAAGGTTGAAATGTTAATTGAATTAAGGTCATAAAGCTCTAGTAAAGTTGTTGTTTTTTTTTTTAAGAAATCCCATTTTGCTAGTGATTTCTCCTCTTCAAAATTTCTTTAAGTGAATGGGTAAAAAGGAAATCTTCGTTTTGGTGTCCAGTGACACCAAAGCAAACCTCAAATTTCTCTGTGCTTCCCTTTCTTCTTTCTTATCCCACATACAGTAAGGGAATTAGTATTAAATCTGAGCATGAAATGAAGGGAAAGTTTAAAAATGATCTCAGCAGAGCCACCTGGCCAGCACTGGAAGCCATCAAGTCTACTGTGGGTCTGAACTAAGGAGACTGTGGACATACCTTTATCCACACCACACACTGCCCGTGTAGCCTCTCACAGTCAGCAATAACCCTGCTCACGGAATCAAATGGGGCCGGCAGTCCAGAGCAGAGGAAGGGACCATGGGCATGCTGGCAAGTCCCAGGTCAGCTGCTAGAAACCCTCCGAATCTCAGTAGAGCTGATGGATAAATACCTGGCGCTTGCTAAGTAGCTTGTCTTATTGGTTTGGCTGTTTTGTATTATTTCCACTATTATACTACTCATAATTTTTTTCACTTTTTTTCCATCTCTGCCCAAAGAAATGTTGTGGTATGCCCAAAATCAATCGTTTGCTAAATTAGTTTAATGTTCAATTAAATATTGGTATATCTTATTTGTAAAATAAGTTACATTGTGTGTGTTTGTGTATGCATGCACATATACATGTATATGTAAACACATGTACTATGATTGTATATTGGAACCCTGGAATCTAGCACTTTATGGTAAGTACTTGTGTAATTGGTCTCTTTTGAGGATAGAACCAACCACATGTGTATAAAAGCAGATTCAAATTTAATTCTGCAATCTATTTAAAGAACTTTTGGAATATTTATAGCCAAGAAAACCTCCCTTAGAAAAATATGACAACCTAAATTGTGAACATTTTTTATCTAAAACTTACCTCGGTTAAAGTAAATGTAATCTCTTTTATAGGTGAAGGCATCATTTTATTGCAGCCTGGGAAACATGAATTTCCATTTCGCTTTCAACTTCCATCTGAGTAAGTGAAGCTCTTTGGTTTTGGGATTTTCTTTCTCTGCCTTGTGTCCACGCGCATGCTTAAATAGGACAAGTATCGTCTGACTCTACTGCACATGTGTTCGTCCTCAGTGATCCCTCCGTAGATTCGCCTGCTGATCCCCCCCCCCCATTTTTTCAGCCTTAACCACCATTTTGAAGCATGCTTTTCCTGGCTTTGTCTAGCCAAAGATAAACTCATGGGTTAATGCCTTTGATTGTTTTCAGACCTTTGGTAACATCATTTACTGGGAAATACGGAAGTATTCAGTACTGTGTGAGGGCAGTCTTGGAGCGACCCAAGGAACCAGACCAGAGTGTAAAACGAGAACTCCAGGTTGTTAGTCACGTCGATGTCAACACACCAGCATTGTTGGCAAGTTCTTTCTCTCTTCCTTCTTCCTCTTCCTCTCTTCTCCTCCTCCTTTACAATAGCAGTATCTATATGTAGCCAGCTTAGCGGCAATCTGCCCTGTTACTTTCTGGTAGCTTAGAAAACACAATCTTGTAACCCATGAGCATTCATTATAAATATATGATTCTAGGTTGGGCAAATTACAAATTGTGCGCTTTAATACTATTGATTATGTCCCTGATGTTCAGGGTTCTTCTGCCAAAAAGTTAACACAGGCTGGAAAGGCATTAATAAGGCTTAATAACAATAATGCGCACACAGCGAGTAGTTCCTTTGACCAGAGCGGCCACATTCACAGGACTGTGGTATTCTAAACTCTTCATAATAGCAGGTTGAGGAACAGTAATTATGGAAGAGGGATAATCGTGCTTAGCCTGTCATTGAAGCGGAGGCCATTATGCTGTGCACCCTCCATCTTCCATGCGTTTTCCAACATTAGGCGAGTGCGTGCAGCTGCTGCCGAAGTCCTTTCACTTATCATTTCCTTATGACAGATTTGGCCACATTAAAGCGTTGAACTTCTGATAATCACCAGAAATACCCTAGACTGATAAGAAAGATCAGGCTATAAGTAACAACAGAATGGGCAAGATGGGAGCTAATGAGCTAGATTCTTTTATCTAAACCCATATTATCAAAATAATATAAAATTATACCTTGTACTCTCATGATAGCGTCTCGGACCTAATGGTTCTTCATTTAAATATGAATGATTTTTTTTACTTCATAAAAAAATACTGAGATCATTTAAACTTTCCATCATGAAATTGATGTGATGAAGATGTATTTTTGTATAAAGACAAGGAAAAAAACCAACGAATAAAAATAGTTCAGTTCTTATTTTCACAGGAAAAAGAAATAGAACTTAATTTAATGTTCACCTTGGGGTAGAAAATAACAGAGATGCTGTGGTCGCATGATCGCTTGTGGCCCAAATCATAACGTAGCCGGCACTCAGCTGACCTGGCTCATAGCTCTGACTTTTTAGCACCTCCTTAAAAATCCCCTTTTGGAAAAGCAGAGATGCTAAGTATGTGATATTATTAAAAACTAGTTATAATTAGGAGGTTATATATTCCTAACATCTTTGTAATCATTATGGTAAATTATTTAAATGAGTTTTGGTTTTGCCAAAAGCAGACACTAATTGTTCTTTGCTATTTTTTTTGTAAAGAAAAAGATACTACAAGTAACGTTGGGTTTTACAGAAAGCTTTTGTTGTATGCAGGTTATAAACTGAGGATTTTAAATCTTATGTTATTTTTCTTGATACTAATAGAATAAAATACTGTAGTGGGGTATAATGTGTTTGATAATCTTTTCAGATCTAGTAATGTTAAGTACATTGTATATAGTCACACACAGAGCCCCTACTCCATTACAAGGGTACTTGTAATTTGGTAATGGCTTAAGGGGGGGGAAAGGCTATTTGCTTATTCCACATAGTAAATGCCAAAACAAATACAACATTCTGATTATTTTTATATTTCTTCTTTGCTGGATCCATACACAACATCTGAAAAATAGTTTTGTCATATTTATAGGTACAAATACAGCCTTCGATTGTTTTTAAGGGATGAGATATTATTTCCTAGAAATACAATAGCTTTGGGGTAAAACAGGATGATGTCATGCTAACTTGGATCTGAAAATTCACCTTTGTCCTCCTAAGAAGGCTGTGGGAAGGCAGCCCTTTGTGTCGCACACGTGCTCGGCCTGACATGTCATAGATAATAAGGAAGGTTGATACTGCTTTACAACTGTTCTACGAGGAAGGACGTAATTTTCAGTTCTATGGATTCTCCAGCATGGTTTAATTAAGGTCCTTTTATTTGAAATTTTCAAGACTCCTGTATTGAAAACTCAAGAGAAAATGGTTGGCTGTTGGTTCTTCACTTCCGGTCCAGTCTCGCTGAGTGCCAAAATCGAAAGAAAGGGATACTGTAATGGTAAGCAACGTGTTTGAAAGCCCAAATGAAAAGATTCATTTATTTATTTTATTAGCTAAGTTTACGTGGTTTTAAATAGTGTGTTTTGTAATGTAGGAGGCACTTTTTAAAAACATGAATAATAAAAATGTTAATATAAATAATTGATGTTTAAATATTTGAAGTGGGTCAACAGAGTCTGGTAATACTGATAGTTTTTGCCTCAGTTCTGTTAGTTTAGTAAAAAAGAGTAAAACTAGAAGCATAGAAAAATGCCAGCATCTAGTTTTAATGTTGTACAAGTGTGTCTAGAGCCATGTTACTCAGATTAAAACTACGGGAGTATGAAAATACTGTTCTAGTTCTGATTCCACGCTGTTGTGCGATCTTCAAGTGTGAGGGAGTACAGTGGAGAACATGAATAGGCCCCGGCCACATTGAAAATACTGTTGGAATCCTAATTCCACGCTGCTGTACAATCTACAAGTGTGTGGGAATAGAATGTAGAACATGAACAGGCTTCAGCCACACCGGGGCCGTGTGTGTGGGATGGGCATCATGGTGTGGACGGCGATGCTCTAGAACCTGCCTCCTCCACCCATTGTTTTCTTGGTGCCTTCACGTTACTGATTCCTTAAAAGCAAAGGCTTTGTTCTCCTCCTGGGCAGATTTTAATTTGATAAACCCTTGTAAGTTTGTTCGTATTTTTTATACTTAACACAGTACCGAGTCATTTATTTGTATATCATATATACAGACTGGTTATTCACCTGTCTTTAGAGTTGTTAATGCACTCTTGCATAATGAAAAATGCAATAATTAGAAAATAACTTTTTCTACAATTTGCAGTAAATTTCCATTTATCTAATAGAGATTTGCAGTATTAAGTTTTCCATTAGGGCTTCTAAGTTTATGAAAGTATTATTGGAGCACATTAGTTTTAACTAGTAATGACAATACTCTGTTTTAGTGAGAAATATTTGAAAAGTCTCTGAATCTATCCTGCTCTTATTTTCATTTTAGGAGAAGCTATTCCGATCTATGCAGAAATAGAGAATTGTTCTTCTCGTCTGATTGTCCCCAAAGCAGCTATTTTCCAAACCCAGACATACTTGGCTAGTGGGAAGACGAAGACTGTCCGTCACATGGTGGCCAACGTGCGAGGAAACCACATCGCCTCTGGGAGCACCGACACGTGGAATGGGAAAACTCTAAAAATCCCACCAGTCACTCCGTCCATCCTGGACTGCTGCATTATCAGAGTGGACTATTCCTTAGCTGTAAGAGGAGCTCCTGGGAAAACTAAAAGTACACAGAATGGGGCAAGAACTAGAGCCCTGTCACTGGGAATATTATTCTTAAGTCAGGATTTAGGAACACCATTTTCTGTCAGAATGACCACTAGTTCTGAAATATATGGAGATTAGTCTTTGCTTTGATTAAAAACAGTCCTTCCCAGAGGGGATTTAATAAAGTAACATAAAAAGAGGTGATTTAAGGGCTGGTGTTAACGTTATAAATACTTAATTCTCTGTAATCACTATTGTCAGCCATGCCCAACTTAATTAGGAAGTGTACTCGAGCCGCAGTTTCTTGTCACGATAGTCACTATATTTTGTATACTTTTCATTTTGTTTACTCGTCACTACCTTCAGTTAGGAAAGTTTACATTTGTGATGGGGTTGGGATGGATCGTGAGATAAAGGTATTTTTTTGCTGTGAAAAAGAAACAAATTGGGCTCTCTCCTGTCAGGTGTGCTTATATGTGTGCCTTTCTCTTTTTTGACATACTAGGTATACATCCATATTCCTGGTGCTAAAAAATTGATGCTTGAGCTGCCATTAGTTATTGGTACAGTTCCGTACAATGGTTTTGGCAGCAGAAACCCCAGTGTTGCCAGCCAGTTCAGTATGGACATGAGCTGGTTAACGCTGGCCCTTCCAGAACAGCCTGAAGGTAAAATATTTTGAAGTTCTCTCATTATAAAGTTTTATCTAGAAAGTAGCGACAAACATGCCTTACATGATCATAAGTGTACACATGTTAATTATCACTAATTATTACTGCTATCACAACTGTCTTACTATTTTATATCTAAAAAGTCACACATCCATGAAAGTTTAATTACAAGGACACAAAGCTATTGATGGCCAGCTCGGGAATAAATTGTTTATCTCCTAATACCAATGTTTAATAGTAAAACAATGAAAAATAGTCAAAATGAAAGTGCAGAGTGGTACGTGTTTTCTGTAGCCACATTTCAATGATGTTTGCCTAAACTATAACACATTAAAAACAATGAAAAACCGTCAAAATAGGTTCATTATTCTAGACTATAACACACACAACACACATCCTAGAAATGAAAACCAACTTTAGTAGTGGTTTCATAAACGCAGAATCAGATTTCTTGTTCTTGTTGCAGTGAGCACAAAGACTTGACTAGAGGAAAAATACCTTATTTTTCTTTTCTGTTCAACTAAGTTTCTTCTTTCCGTAAGAGTTCAGAAGAAATGTTGATTTTTGCCTGAATTTCGTAGCTGCAGCTCCGTTTCTGTTTCAGCGCCACCTAATTATGCAGATGTGGTATCAGAAGAAGAATTCTCCAGACACATTCCTCCATATCCTCAGCCCCCTGACTCTGAAGGAGAACCATGCTACCCTATCTTTGCCTGCATGCAGGAATTCCGGTTTCAGCCTCCACCTCTTTACTCAGAGGTAAACAAAACGAAAAGTGGACTTTTTTATGCAGCAAATAGTATTATGTAGCAGATGATCATTTGCTGTCCTCCACTCACTCAAGTGTCTGCTGCTGACCTGTAATGAGTAGAGGACGCATATAAATGTGTTTTGACTGTGGTGGTAGATTATCCCTGGTGCATGTAGCATGTGTTTGTGTGTGTGTGTGTATTTTCTGTGGTCTGTGGCATCTATAAACAGTGCCATGGATTGCCTTTGAGATGTTCTGTGGCTGTGGAGCACAGAGAACCTGCCAGGCTCCTGGAACTTGGTAATAACTGGCTCTGAGCAGCTTGGCTCAGAGCCGGCAAATAGAAGTAAGTAGACAGCGGAATCACCTCCCAGGATGCTGCCGCTGTAACCTCCGTCTTCTTCTCTGGCAGGTTGATCCACATCCTAGTGAGACCGAAGAGGCCCGGCCGGTTTCTTTCATTCTCTGAATGTGTCCAGAAGTCACTGTGTTCATCATCACATTACAACGCCAGTTCTCGCCTTCTCTGCCTTTATTCAGGGGAGGCAAGACGACTAACTTAAGAACATAAAAGAACATAAAGCTTGAAGACAGTCGAAACTGAAGAATACAGGAGCATTCTAGTGGGCCAAAAGGATGTTTGCATGACTTTATACTTTAAACGCTGGGGTGAGGAGGTAGAAAGGCACAGAACGTGAAGGAAGTCCTGATGGGGTAGAGTAAGTGAAGGGGGGCCTGCGCCCACCTGAGGAGGGGCCTGTGCTTAGTGGGAACACTGCTCAGGGCGCCTCTAGAAGGGTTTCTCGACGTGGAATGGAAGTGTCCTGAACCTAAGGCGATGCGGATTCACTGGGAAAGGACTTGACTCGAGAGGAAGAAGGGTGGAAGTGTGTGATAGGAAAGTGGCCTGCGCTCGGTGCAGGTGAGACCCGTGGGCTCCAGGCTCTTCGTGATTTCTTACTGTCCCACCCTGTCCAGGACCAAAGTCCTTGGAAGCGTCCTTTCTTGAGATCATGGTCAAAGAAGGTCCTAATGAAGCTTTTACTATTTCAATGAGGAATTAAAATACATTGTAAGTGGGCTCTGCATTTAAACAGAAAGGGCCTCTTGGAGACCTGTCCCCTTCAAAGGAGAAAGATGCGTTTTGACGTGAAAACATGTTGTGTGGACAGCTGTACTTTTTACCACTGTTAAGTACCTTAACAAGATACATGTTTGATTTTCCTCCTAGGGGAACATTAGGTAAAGAAGCGGGAGAAAGCTTATATTTTTTCAGGATGCCTTTGTAACTACCAATCCAAAAAAAAAAAAAAAAATAGCATTTTTTTAACCTACCTCTAATGGGGTTATTAGGTTATTAGATAAGTTTTGAAAACTCTAGGCCTGATCAACTTCTTTGGAGTTTCTGCTATTTACACTAGCAGTGTTATCTCACACATCACTAAATCTGAAACTAGACCAAGGGAAACAAAAAAAATAAGAATAGCATTAAGTAGAAATAAATATGTCTCCGTAAGGGTATTTCTAAATGTAAAATCAAAAGAGGCAAGGACCACCGTTTTCAAAAAAGATGTTAAGTTCAGTTTCTGTCCAACGGCTTGAGTTGACTGATAGTAGTCACTGCATTATCAGTCCTTGTTCCAGTTCTTTGTTAATTCTATTTAAACTGTGATTTTTTTATTGTTTTGGTGCAATATTCTATTGTCGTTGGACCTCAGGCTGTTCAGACCAGCAGGGTTGTGTTGTAGCTTAGCGGTGTTTTTACTGACCCCTATCCCTCCTGTTCTTGGTCACACATTCCCTTGCTTGACCTTGAGTCTGTTGGTTTTGTGAGCTGAGGACATTTCTGGACACCCAGTAGAAGGGAGGGAGGCCTTTCACAACACACTGAGTCCCACATGTTTCATCTAGAAACCCCGGTGCTTCCCAGGCATGATACTGTACTGCATTTGATAGAATGATTAATTCAACTTTTGATCAATATGTTCACTTAGAAAAGTTCTTCTACAGTTAGGTTTTTGTATTTAAAAATCAACTGTCCATTTATTTAATCAGGGATTTTTCTATAAACATTAGGTAAATGATTTTCACTCTGACATACTTTCCTGTAATCGTGTAGGCATCAAACACACTCTTTGCCTTGTAAGCCACTGTTTAAATCACAATGCAAACAGTTACACCAGTAATTGTGGTGTTAGATTTATCACAAAATTATTCCTTGCTGGTTTTTTTAGAGATTTTTTTAAATTTTTTAAATTTTGCTTTGTTTTTTGTGTCTTTGAATAGGTGTATTTGTGGTGTCTAAATAGTTTTTTTTTTTTTAATAGAGAAAGACCATTCCGGCTATTTATTGACTTAACTGTTTACATGCTCTCTGAAGACAGTGTCTGTCTCCATGAAACCAAAATGAAGGGAAACAGTACAAGAAAGAAAATCTAGTTATTTGGCTCCCTGTAGAAAAGCACCTACTAAATGTAATCCTTGAGAGAATGGTTTTATCTTCCTGATTAGAGAAATCATGAAGGTGCCCCTGCAAAATTAAAGCCGAGCTAACTCTGTAGCACTTGGGAGAATTGAAAGGTGTGACATGGTATTGGCACAGCTGACCTGACAGCAGGTTCCAACTGCATACCCTTTTTATGATCAAGGTATCACTCTAGGAATGTAGAAAACCACATTATGACAAATCTAAAGAGAAGATGAAAAATTTAGCTGCTATTTGATTATTTATTCCTGTCTTGCTCTTATTTAGTTAAAAAAGTGGCCTTAGAATTTTCTTTTTGATGCAAAAAGGTGAAATTGAAAACATGCATCTTGTCGTGACACAGAATCCTTCCCTGAGCAAAACTTTATTTTGTGTTTTCCTTTGGCACAATAAAAATCTCAGTAGGCAGGGGGTTGTTTTGATAAGTTAACTATGAAAGCTTTTTTATTTTTATTAAAAACATTAACAGTTTAGCCTGGGAGGGGATTGTATTTTGTACTCTTCACTGAGCCCCATGGGCTCCTTTTCTTAATAAAATGACTGTATTAATGATGTGCGTCCCGAGTTTTGTTTTTTTCTCGAAAGACATAAGTTACTATAGAATTAAGGAAAATCAATACTAAAAACGCATTTCAGCCCCTGATGGCTTCTTCTATGCACACTGCCTGCTTAGCCACAGCCCTCGGGATTCCAAGCTTAGTTCAACAGTGGCTCCGTTTCCCCACTAATCAGGTGTTAGCATTCCACCAAGAGAATGGTTGAGTGGGGCAGCCTAAGCTCTGATGGTCATCAAAAACATATTCTCATTTATGCCCAAGTGATTGTGGCCACTCTAAATCCTCTTGGGCTTTACTGCTTGCTCAGCCAGAGTCTCCCCAGGATTGGTGAGCAGTCCTGGGCAACACTGACCTAAGTAGGGCTCCCCTTCCATTGCAGTTACTCAGGATGTGAGCACTGTTCTGTATGAGGAAGATGTAATGGCAGGTCATTCAGGGAAACTGCCCAGACATTCTGTCCCAGATAAGTAATGAAAACTAGCCTGGCTGGTTTGCTTCTTTAGTTGTTTCTAATAATATGTGAGTGAGATGGTTTTAAAATAAACAGATTGTTTTTCCATCCTCATTTGTCATCAACATACATTGGGATATTTGTTTTGTAACAAATACTAAGGCAAGATTTGTAAGGTTGACATTAAAGTTTCTGTTGAGGATCTTAAAATTTAGAACTAGGCCGGCCAGTGCAAGGAAACTAGGCCAAAGCCCTCACATTACCAACGAGGATACCGAGACCCAGGGAAGTGTAAGCTGAGAGCTTGGCCCACATTCTCTGTGAGGTCCCTGCTTGCTCTAAAATTTCCTGATTCACAACTTTAAAGAAGTGCCGAAAACAGTCATTGCTCACAATTACACGGCTCAAGAGTTGCAACCTGAATACTAAGCCTATGCTAAGTCAGGAGTCTTCAGTGCTTATGGCTGAAAGCCCCACCTCTACCAAGGGCCCCCAACTTAGACTAAATTGCTTCCTAAATATGTTTAATTAGTAGCTGCAATTCTTTCTTCAACAGAGATCGAAGACCAGCATATTTTGAAGTAATTATAGACCCACAAGAAGTTACAAAAATAGTACAACAAAGTCTCATGGCCATCACTTCACCTACCCCTCTCACACCTCCATGGTAACATTCACCTAAGGGAGCATGTCAGCCAATCCAGGAAGCTGGCACAGTACACACACCCAGTTTTTGCATGGACTCATTTTTCTAGTGTGTATTTTTGGAGCATAGTTCTGTGACATGTTACCACATGTATAAATTCATATAATCGCCACTACAATCAAGATACAGAACCTCACAATCACCACAAAGAAACGCCCTGGAGCCGTCCCTCTGTATAATCACACTCTCCCACCTTTCCACCTCCAGCCACCCCAACCGCCCCCACTGATCTGTCTTCCATCTCTGAAGTTTCGTCGTTTTGAGAATTCTAGATAAATGGGAACATTCAGCATGTACCTTTTGCTACTTGCATCAGTAGTTTGTTCCTTTTATTTTAGCTGATGCATCTTGAGAGAAACAGAAATTGTTAAAACTTGATTTTTCACTTTGTAAAAAAAAAATGTGTCACGATTTTATGCACACATTTGTAACTGTTGGTTTTGAGTTTGCAGACTACCTCTTATGTAGAAAGTGCATAAAGGCAGAATTAGATAAACTTTGGGGGTGCATTTTAAGCTTGCTAAAGTACTTGAATATTCTGCCTTTAAATAGCAAGCTATTGCATTATAAATGAGCAAGATATAGCTGATGAAGTTAAAGACTTGGCTTATTTATTGAAGCAATTTCTGAATCTTAATAAATTTTAACAGAATTTATGCAGGAAAAAGATTACATTTGTCATTTGAATTTATGCATTAAACTCAGTTTCTTTTTTTCTTTTGTTCCCTGTCTCCTCTTTAATTCTTTTTTTTATTTTTATTTATTTATTTATTTTTTACAGGATTGAATGCAGGGGCATTCTACCTCTTAGCTATATCCCTCACCCTATTTTTTTTAATCTTTATTTTGAAGAAACAGGTTCTCACTAAGTGGAGGACCTCATGAAGTAGCTGAGGCTAGCTGCAAACCTGCATTCCTCCTGTCTCAGCCTCTCAAGTACTGGGATTACAAGCATGGCCCACCACACCTGACTTTTTTTTTTTTTTTTTTTTTTTTGGTGGTGCTAGGGTTCCGGGAAACCCTTCTACCTCCGGGCTACACTCCCAGACCTATTTTTTATATTTTTATTTAGAAACAGGGTCTCTTAAGTCCGCGAGGCTGGCTTCGAGCCTGCATGATCCTCCTGTCTGCCTCACAAGAGCAGGGATTACAAGTGTGCGCCACCACACCCTGCCACGCCCAGCTTTTTAATTCTTTTTTTCCACAGTTGCACTTCTTATTATTTGGTGAAATGGAAAACCCACTGAAAAGCTAAAAAAATGTTTTAACTACAAAGTATGTGCTGATTATTAATGAAACACTATTACGAAATGTGGGATTCCTTGTTAAGACTTAATTTTTTTCTAGACAGGAGAGCTACCTTCCATACTTACCTAATGAGCTTTTCTGTAAAACCAGACATGAATATGTGGGTGACAGAAGCCATTGGAGAGAGACAGACAATGATGAGGTTGGGGGTAGGAGGAAAGTAGTGACTGCTCCCATTTTCAGAACATCATAGTAACTGAATTCACCATGAACCGTGTCTTTGTAGAGTTATTTTTGTGATCACTGATAGAGATTTCCCTTCTACCCCAATTTTCAAGGAACCAGAATGTCTTTCATGAAAGGTGTCTCCCACTGGGAGCAAGTAGAACATGGGTACATCCTCAGCCTTACAAATGCTCCTTGCGTGCACATATGCACACAGTCCCACACATGTACACACAAACACCATTTTTTCTGTTCTTTCATCTAAACCTTGCCTGGGTCCATTTCACATAAGAATGTAAGCTTTGTTACAAAAGGAAAATGAGGGTTTTTACTTCCACAGGAAGAGAAGCCATTTCCTGCCATCTTCTTTTTCTTTTAACCAGCCTGCCCCCAGACAGAGACTAGTAAAGAGTAATCAGGGAATTATTAAATGTATAAACTGAGGGCAATATGTGGCAGGATATTATACTTTTCTTATAAAAGTTACTACTTGGTATAAGAGTTATTTCTCTACACTGACCCAGCCTCCATATCTTTTTTAAATATCAAAAGGACATAAAGTGACTCCTACCAAATTAACAATGATTGTATTAATAATTCACACATACAGTATTTATATGTAAGAACTTGTTTTTACCATAATATAAAGATCTCCTTTTTCATTTAGATCCCAGAATCCATTTAATTGTTTGTGTAGTACGTGATGTGTACATGAGAAGTATGTGTGTTAGCTATCGCTGAGAATATTTGGACTTGCCTGAGCTGGCTTATAGAGTTGATTGAATAAAGTCTAAAGGTTTATGGTCTATGGTTAATTAACTATTAACTCACACACAATGCACACATAGACACAGATGCTCTCGTGTTTGGCTGATGGCTTTGCTCCAGAGGAAAGAAAACCCATCCACAATGACATTGTTTATGTACCTGGGGCTCCAGGATGGGCACATTCTTAATAACAATTGATCTCAAGTTTAGAAGAACACAAACATGAGCCTTATTTTTAGTAGTTCTTACTTTGGTGGGCGGTAAACAGATATCTTATCTAGAAAAACAGTTGCATATTTTATACACACCCTAAATCACTGCAGTACCAAAAGCAGAAAACAAAAATATAATATTGCACCATAGTAGTCCAGGGCGTCATTGAGACAAGTTTTTGGAGCATGTAGGAATATACCCAAGGGGCTAGAGTGAATTTTCAGTACTTGAGAACTTTGCTACACATTCACCTTAGCAGTTCCAAGAAACCTAAGCACCATTATGTTTTTTCTCTGCCTGAATTAAAGCAAGTGAAAGAAGTATGTGGAAGGATGTGTATGCATACACGAGTGGGGTGTGACATTAAGCAAGAATCCTTTATCCTTTTTAGGAAAGGATAAAGCCAGTGATTCCTGGTAAACCTCTTAAGAGAACCTGTATCCACAGAGGTAATCTAAAAGCAAATCTTAATGTGTGTAATTCCATCCTGTATTCAAAGGTCCAGCCTTCTTTTATAAGGCATACCATGTTTTGCAGAAAATTGATCTCACTATATCTGAGAGCCTTTTTGCAACAACCAGCTCCAGAATTATCCTCGCAAGAACAAAAGAGAAAATAATTCCCTCCACCAACGGGAAGACGTTAAAACAGTATGCACGTTGAAGCAGTGGGGGATTGACGGTCTCCATCTTGCTCCTGAACACAATACAGCAACTGACTCCCTGCTCTCGCCCAAGGTGACTGACTTGTGATGGCTTTCCCAAGACTTCCCTGGGTTCAGCACTAAAGTTTCATATCACATTGATTTCATGCAAACCAGCAAAGGTGGCCGTCCCACCCAACTCTCACATCAACTTCAGCCCCACTCCCTACAATCTACAGGCTTGAGGTATGGGTTTTCACAGAGCTGTTGTTGCCTGTCTTTCAATCTCTTAACACCCAATCCTCCTACTGTCCACCCAACCACCCCCAAGCTGAGCATCTTCCCAGAAACAACAAAGACATGTCGACACAAGTTCTTTGCTTCATTATGATGTATAAATACAATGCACCAATAAAAAATTAAAAATAAATAAATAAATATACTAAAAAATAGGGCTGGAGGTGTAGCTTGGAGTAACAATGCCTCTGGGTTCCATCCCCAATAGTCCCCCCCCAAAAAAAACCCAGCACATATTCACATAGTCATTGTTTTCCAATGGCTTCTATAAAAACTTACCACAAACTCTAAATAATAAAAAGAAAAAGAACAAAGACGTGGATGGGACATGAATGAATGCTCTGGTCCCTTTGGCCATTGGTATTGGGACTGTGACCATCACAGAGGCCAGCCCGACAACTGGATCAGGCTCCACCTCTTCTGCCCCAGTGCCTCCCGGGCCCCAGTGGCACCAGCCCCTCCAGGAGCAAGTAACAGGCTCCCAGGCACCAAGGCCTGGCTCCGCACCGCAGGTCACACGTGGGCATGTGTTTCTTTCCTGGACTTGAGCTCTGGGCATAAGCACACAAGGTCAGAGGCTACAGATATGCTTTCTTAG
>NC_137788.1:157734322-157794322 GCF_963383645.1 Muscardinus avellanarius
TGCCTAAGAGATGTCTACAGCCTCTCTCTCTCTCTCTCTCTCTCTCTCTCTCTCTCTCTCTCTCTCTCTCTCCACACACACACACACACACACACACACACACACACACACACACACACAGACTTGCAACAGTGACCTTGCTTTTCTGTGACTCTTGAGCCATCAGGGTGCAGATAAAGGATGTCTCAATTGTGTGTGTGTGTGTGTGTGTGTGTGTGTGTGTGTGTACTGGGAATTGAGGCTAGGGTCTGTCAGCATCCTCACATGTTAAGCAAATGCCCTACTACTGAGCTACACCCCAGCCCCAGAGTTCTTCCCGTAATATTGACCTCAGGGACGATGGCTTAGTCTTCTTAAGATATTTACTAAGGAGAAGTTTTTATCCTTCCAGATTGAAACTGATGTTTCAAGAATACCCAAAGCTCATTCAGAAAACAGACTGAGAAAGAAAAGCTAGACGCCAGGCTGGGGTGGTACTGAGGATGCCAAGCAGAGCAGGGGTGAAGGGCAATGGTGAGAAGAGGGTCGGCAGGGGCGGGATGACCATGTGGGTCTTGATGGCTGAGTTTAAAGACAGGTTCTGAGTGTTTGGCATGTGATACATTATTTATCCTTAACTTTACCTGGGTGTTCCTAGGCACCATCAGCCTGCAGAAGAGAATTAGGTCCCATTAAAAATAAAATCATCATGTAGCTGATTCCTCTTCCAACCTGTTCTTAAGAAAAATCTCAACTTCTTACCAAGTCCCTCCCCTACCATCAAGAAACTCCTAGAATGCCCCATGATAAAGTCATGTCCCATTGCCCCCAGCATTAACTCGAATGAAATGTCCCCAAGTCTTCCCAAACCCAGGCTGTGCTTGATTTTTGGAAACTGGAGAAAGTGATTCCTTTCATTTTGTCAGTTTTTTAGAATCCCTTCCCAAAAGACCATCCTAAGCTCTACCCTTTTGCTTTGTTTTTAGACAATCTTTTAATTGCTTTTTATTTGCAGATTTCCCAATGGAGACTCAGGCATACAACCTTAGAACCAGGCTGCTGGCAGAAATCAGGTGATCCATCCTATTCAGAATCTCTAATCCTTTCTGAACTTAAAGCTCTGGGATTGGTCCAAACTTGCCTCCCCTGGTGTCCTCTTTCCTTAAGGTGAGTGTGCTTGGCCTCTAGAAGATACCCCAACCACTTCCCAGCCATGTGCATACATCACTGAGTCCTGACTGACAGTCACGCTGAGACATCTTTTATCTGTACCCTGATGGCTCAAGAGTCACAATAAAGCAAGGTCACTGTTGCAAGATGCTAACAGCCAGCCCTCAGAAGCCACTGGCCCAGACAGCTCATTGAGAAAGCTCACTGAGTAGAGAAGCACTCCAGGTCATTATTACAATTCTATCTGCAACACCGGGATCTGGGGGCAGGGACAGAGGATTCATGCATTATCCTGAGAAGGAAAATTATCCTAGCTGTGGACCACTGCATGGAGAAAGCAGGTTCATACAACATAGTGATGGAGTCCTGGAACATTAAAGCATTGCTCAGGTGCCAAAAGGAGGGAACTAGGCACTGATGTGTCCGGGACTGGCTTGGACCTTCCTTCATCTTCCCTCTTTCTGCCCATTATCTAGCTAACTGTGCTTAGTCCAGAAATATCCATTCCCTGCTTAGACAGGACAGTGTTGGAAATGTTATACTTAAAATCTTTATTTTATTTATTTTTGAGACAGGGTGTCACTATATTATAGGCCTCAAACTTCTGGGCTCAAGCAATCTTCCTACCTCGGCCTCTGTAGTAGCTGGGACTCTAGGTACACAGCACTGCTCCCGGCGTCTAGACCTTTCCTATCTCCTTTTCACCTGTTTTGTTGAGGTTGAGGGGTTCAGGCTCTCAAGTGAGCTTTTCTCATACAAAGCCCCCAGTTGTGCTTAGAATGGAGACTTGGAAGCCCAGGGAATTTTTATATTTATTGCAGAGCACAGCAAGCATCCATTCTGTGTATTTCCATTAACACAGACTGGCAATTAATGCTTTTGGTTCAAAAGCCTTCAAACATTTGTACATCCATTTGCACGTTTAAATGGCTCTGTATAACAGTCAAGCAGGTGGTTAACTATATGTATATTAAATTCATAGAGAAACTGGTAATTTTCAATTATAATTGTCACTTCACAGCTTACATGATAAGAATTTTTTGAATAGACCCATTAGCTGATTTAGTTAGCCAGGGTTTTTATAAATCATGGTTTATTTGCTTATTCTACTTATAAAAGAGGAATTTTCGGCATTCTCACATGAATCAATAAATATTTACTTTGGTCTTTATTCTGCTCAAATGCCAAGTTTGACAATGGATAAAATATCATTGGCTTTTCTTAAACAGCTGTTTGAATGCGGCTGTTTTATTAGTTGCTCTGTTTAGTATTATTACTCAGATAATGGTTTAAAAGTTTTATTCATTTGCTATTAATTTGTTTTTATAAATAAAGTCAAAATAGGGCCGAAGCACGATTCCTTGTAATTTTACAATGTATTGTACTTTCCCTGTAATATGTTTTGACAATAGAAACTTCCGAGCCAATCAAAAGCGGTCCCATTTTTCTAAATGATATCCTTTAAAGCAAAACTCTGAAATATAGAGCACTAACTTGTACATAATAAAATTTGATGATTTTGTTACTGTGGATAATATTTCTCTTTCATAGGCAACAGCAATAATTTAAAAGCCTCTCATTTGGCTTTTACAGCCCAAAAGCCCGGTCTGTGGAGACGCATACTGAGTTGGTGCTGAGACACGGAATGCCATTCTGAGAAGTACTTTCAACATCCTCAGCCCTTGCTGTCCCTTCCTCAATTTTTTTTCTTCTGAATTTCCCCTTTTAAAAACGGTCAAGACAGAACTTTCTATTGCCAAGCATGAAAAGATAACTAGTAGGGGATTTTTCAGTTTCCAGAAACCTGAAACTCCTGATAATCTCCTTTTGGACCACTGTGTCTGTGACTGGGTATTGTTAACATCCTTGACAACCTTCCCAGGAAGTGCTCTCTGTCTCAGCCATGTGGATATGAACTGCTTAAACAATGTAAGAAGTTAAGGGCCAGTTTTCCTGTCTCCTATGGATCCAGTCATATTTCTTTACTAAGATCTATCTGACTGAATATGGCCAGCCTCCAATACAATGACTGCTCCCTGCTCCCTTCCACACAGTCAGTTTCAGGTGAGTCTTGGGGAAGAAGTTCTCTGGGATACTCAGCTTTGGATGAGCAGATAATGAAAAAAAAAAAAAACATTTATGTCAGCTTTCTATCACTGTGACAAATGCACCAAGATAAACAACTTTAAAAGGAAAACAGGTTGGTCCGGGGAAGATGGCAGCGGCCTTGGTCGTAGTGGCAACCGTGGCTGCTGAAAGGACATGCATTCCTCGGAGAAGCCCTGGACACCAGATTTTGGTTTAATATCTGATTGGGACAACTTAAGGAGGCATTTCCAGCCGTGACTTCCTATCTAGAATACAGGAGAGAGAGTGGATAATGGCAAAATGAGAAACAAGATGATAAGGAGGCGCCTGACACACAAGAAAAGTGATTTTTGGAAGATCATTCCAGAAGAGATTAGAGAAAAGACCACTTCAGCCATGAATGCTGGGGGACTCTTAGCCACATACCTTTTAGAAAAATGATCTGGAAGTGTTGGAGGGAGCCCAGCAGTGCCGGGCCAGAAGCCCAGCTGCGCATCCCGGGGAACGCAGCGCACCTGGCTGCCACGCTCCTCTTTGCTGCGCTGGGGGCCGTGGTGTGCCCTGAACAGCAGATCCTGCTCTACGCGGTGAGGCTGTGGGCCTCCACTTGTGGAGGGAAGAAAAAATCCATTGCTGCTGAGTGCTCGATCTCACAACCTCTTCAAAGCACACATACTGTCTTCTCTCATTAAAAAAAATTGGAGAGGGGCCAAGATGGCAGCAGTGGCAGCCAGGATTCAGGAGACACAGACAAATCCTATCCAACCCACCTTGAACTTTTGGAAAAAAATCTCTGCAAAGGGAGACTTCTCCTGCCACACATGCTTAAGAATTCTGGACATCATACCATGTAAGGAAGGAGCTCAGCAGAGAACCAGGAGGAAGGTGGCGGCAGCAGGGGTGGCAGAGGCCAGTATTTGAAAGATGCAGACAAATCCTATCCAATGTACCTTGAACTTTTAAAGAAATCGCCCCACAGGTAGGCTGCTACAGCCACACATGCTTGGTAATTCTGGACAACATGCTGTGTGGGAAAAGTGTTTGGAAGAGAATTGAAATGGTGGAGGCAGCAGCAATCGCAGCAGCCAGTATTCGGGAGAGGCAGAGATCTGATTCAATTCACCTTGATCTTTTAAAGAAATCACCCCAAAGGTAGAATGCTACCTCCACACATGCTCGAGAATTTGGGACAACATGCTGTGTGAATAATGTGCTCAGAAGAGAACCAAAATGGCTGTGGCAGCGGCAGCGATGGTCAGTATTTGGTAGAAGCAGAGATCCAATCCAATCCACCATAAAATTTTAAAGAAATGTCCTCAAAGGTAGACTGCTACTGCTGCACAAGGATTATGAGCATACGCCCTTGTTGGGAGACAAAATTCATAGTCACTAGGTATTAGGGGTCCCAGCTTTTGCAAAAGACATGTACTGCTTTCTCATTTAAAAAAAAAAAAATTGGAAGAACTCCGGGCATGGTGGTGCATGCTCATAATCCTTGTGCTTAGGAGGCAGAGACAGGAGGATCATGCAGGTTCAAAGCCAGCCTTGCTGGCTTATGAGACCCTGTTACCAAATAAAAATATATAAAAAATAGGTCTCCAGGAGTGTAGCCCAGAGGTAGAAGGATTTCCAGGGACCCCAGTATGGCAAAAAAAAAAAAGGAAGAAAAAAGGGAACATCTGTAGATGACCTGCTCATAGTGGCAGAGACCAGAGCCCGATGACAGCAAGGCAGGTGCTGAGGTCTCTGAGGCCAGGATAGGAACCTGCCAGGCAGTGAGTCCAGTGCTGGGGGCCAGTGAGGCTGGGATCAGAGCTGCCATGTGGTGAGGACTGTGCTGGGGCCAGCGAGGCCGAGATAGGAGCCTGCCCTGAGGCAAGGCCTGTGCTGGGGCCTCCAAGGCCAGGATCGGAGCCTGCCAAGGTGTAAGGCTGGTGTCGGGGCCAGCGAGGACAGAGCCTGCCATGAGGCAAGGCCGGTGCCAGGGCCAATGAGGCCGGGACTGGAGCCTGTCTTGAGGCAAGACCGGTGCTGGGGCCTCCAAGGCCAGGATCAGAGTCTGCCAAGAGGTGAGGCCAGTGCCAGGGCCAGCAAGGCCGGAATCAGAGCCTGCCATGAGGCAAGGCCAGTGCTGGGGCCTCTGAGGCCGGGATAGGAACCTGCCATGAGGCAATGCATATGCTGAGGCCTCCGAGGCCAGGATCGGAGCCTGCCAAGGGGTGAGGCCAGTGCCGGGGCCAGCGAGGCTGGGATCAGAGCCTGCTTTAAGGCAAGGCCAGTGCTGGGGCCTCTGAGGCCAGTATCGGAGCCTGACATGAGGCAAAGCCAGTGTTGGGGCCTCCAAGGCCGGGGCCAGGACCAGAGCCTGCCGAGGTGTGAGGCCGGTGCCGGGTCCATCAAGGCTGGGATTGGAACCTGCTGTGAGGCAAGGCTGGTGCTGAGGCCTCTGAGGCCAAGATCAGAGCCTGCCATGAGGCAAGGCCGGTGCTGGAGCCAGTGAGGCTGGGATCAGAGTCTGCTGGGTGGCCAGGCTGGTGCCGGGGCCTTCAAGAGTGGGATGGGAACCTGCAATGCGGCATACACAGAGAAATATCACAGAAAATAAAAAATCAGATGCTTTCCCCAATATACAAAAACTAGAGAGAAATGGGTAATAGGAGGAAATCTAGTTGAAGAATGGGCCCTATGGAGGAGCAATTAAGGTGACCAATCAGAGGGGATTGGAAGGGGGAGGATGGAATCTCTTTAAAGCACATGATATACTTAAACAAATATATCAAAGTTAATTATTAAATCAAGCACGGGATCGAGGGAAGGGGAGGGAATGGGATGGGGATTTGATAAAGGCTAATTGGATGATGTGTGCTTGGATATCCTGAGAAGTCTTGTATTCCATTGAGATGTTTGACTACAATGCACCAATAAAAATATATTAAATAATAAAAAATAAAAGGAAAAAAGTTTTATTTTGGCTCATAGTTTCAGAGATTTCAGCCATGGTCACTTGGCCCTTTTGTTTCGGGCCTGTGGCTACACAGTACATTATGGAGGAAGAATGTGGC
The DNA here is from genome assembly GCF_963383645.1 of Muscardinus avellanarius. Classification (NCBI taxonomy): domain Eukaryota; kingdom Metazoa; phylum Chordata; class Mammalia; order Rodentia; family Gliridae; genus Muscardinus; species Muscardinus avellanarius. Next base: position 157,740,622 of record NC_137788.1, read on the forward strand.
AAATGAGGCCCATCACTCATGCAGCCTTGGAACTAAGAGAGAGGAGAGGCTGGGGTCCCTATATTCCCTTCAAGAACACTTCCCCCAGTGACATAACTTTCTTCTGCTAGGCTCCTCCTCTAAAATATCTCACTACCCTACAACAATATCACAGATTGGGGACCAAGCCTTTTGCATCCGAGCCTTTAAGAGACATTCAAGATCCAAACTATGGCAACATTGAAAAGAAGTATGTATTCTATCTCAGCTTTATGGGAACTATTGCAAATCATTTTGCCCTCCATCATAAATTGCCACATATTTGGAAGAAACATAAGTTTCATATTCTCAAGATAATCTAACACTGCTTCTCTCCCACTAACCCCTCAAAGAAACATTCACTGTTAGTAACACAAAGCTCTGAGTATGGCTTAGAGTCCAATGGTGATCCTTCTTCAGAGGGCTGTTAAGTGGTCCAAACGGGGTCGTCTCTTTATCTGGGTCCATCCATGTTTTTGGATGGGACATTGTAGGAAAAATGAGCATTACATGTCCACACAACTGAAGAAATTTTCCTGCCAAGAGAGAGCTTGTTCCTCAAGAGAGCAAAACAGACCATGTTGGATAATTCCCAAGAAGCAAATGCAAACAGAACAGGACTTGGCTCTCATCCCTGGCTTACTCAAGTTAGATGACGTCATGCCTGTCACTCAATTGCTTGGAGCCCCAGTCTCCTTGTCTGAAAAATAGAAACAATATAATCTCTATGAGTGTTTAGAGAAATAATGATGTAACATTCACAAAGCCTAGATCTCCTCAACTGTAGATCCATAAGGAGTGCTCAATAAATGTTATATGGATGTCTCTATGCTTTGCCTACTTTAATTCGTATTTCTTTTTTTCTCACAGGTTCACAGGATTCCTTAGGTATTCTGGATCCTAGTCCTCTTGTCAGTTGAATGTGTTCAAATACCTCATTACAATATCATTCTCAATAACTTTTATTTCACATGGAAATCACAGCTTATATTTCCTTGCTAGCTCCTCACATATAAAAAGTTCTATTACTAGCATATTTATTCATTACTTCATTGTATATTCATTCCCTGATTTATTTCACAAGGATTTCTTTAAGTACTAGATAATGTGAATAATCAAGTGTTCCATGCTTTGGGGGCAAAATAAAAATAAACAAGACATTCATTTTCCAGTTGAGCATGTAATAATAGAATGTCCTAAAATATTTGATGGAATATAATATAGGTGGCAAGGGGGAGCCCACCTGAGAGAGCCTATGCTTTGGAATATTTCAATGTTAAAGTAGCATAAGAGACCCCAAGACTGAAATTTGGGCAGACATGCAATAAAGCGCATGCCTGATATTTAGCTGGAGGAGAGTTCCTGAGCAAAACTTAAATCCTTTTGAGAACAATTTACCTGATTTATCTCATTTTGGTTTTAAGGCAATTCTATAAAGAAGTTCATATCAGCATCTTTTCAAATGTCAGAGAACTTGGGAAACTTGGCAAAAAAAAAAATTAGTTCTCAACTAGTTCATTGGATTTCTGTGAAACCCAGGTTTCAGCCAGGCATGGTGGCGCATGCCTGTAATCTCAGTACTTAGGAGGCTGAAACAGAAGGCTTACAAGTTTGAAGCCAGCCTGAGCAACTTGGCAAGACCTTCATCAACTTAGGGAGATCCTGTTTCAAAATAAAAAATAAAATAGGGTTGGGGTGTGGCTCAAAGGTAGAGTGCCTCTGGGTTAAACTTCTAGTACAAAATAAGACCAAAAAAAAGATTTCATTAATTCCATAGCTTTGCCTTAACTTTCCACTAGACTCCCTTGGAGCCCAAAGGTTTGAGCAAGAGAGGTAAACACAGTGGTAACGGGTTGATCAGTGGAGCCCAAGTGTCACTTGCTACCTGGGCACTGGGGAGCTACATCTGAAGGAGGGAGGCAGGTGAGATGGGGAGGGAGCCCAGAGAGTGTGACGTCATCCGCTGGCACAGGGGCTATTGATCATACCCCTACAGAACAAAGACAAGCTGATCATTTGAGCAGTCCCATCTCCGGCACAGCTCTCACGGTCTGACCTTGGGAGAAGCTCCACCAAAGAGCTACATCAACTGTTCTTTCCTTGGATAAGATGAAAGTCTAGCAACAAGAAAGCACAGCACTCTAATCCACAATTGCATGGATGAGAGGGATTGCTGAACTCAGTGCCTTCTGAGTAAATATTTGTCCAAGGAGAATGCAAATGAAGGAAGGAAAGAATAATAACACGTGTGCACCGTGGGTAAGTGGCCCTGGGAACGTTGCGGTAGCAGATGTCAAACAAACAAGGCCACGTTTGTTTTCTTTTAAAGCTCCTTTCTTTCTCTTGACTGTTTACCTTTCCGTATTTGCATTGTGGGAGAAGGTAAAAGGGGCATCGCCCTCATTCTCAGTTCTTACACATTTCAACCTCTTCCCACATAGCTTGAGTGCACTGAAAAGAGCGACCTTTACCTTCTGCACAGGAGGTAAGTGTTACGTGCTCACCTAGAAAGGACCTAAGATGACAGGTGCAGATTTACCCATTTCTACTGGAAGAATCCAAGGCCTAGAAATGAAGACATTGGCCAAAGGTCAATAGCACTCTCTTCTTTATCTGGCCATTGTCAGTGGCTCATATCAGATTTACTTTTAGTTCTTTAAGGTAGAGATTTAACGAACTGGTATACATTGAAAAAATAAGCAAATAACCCAAGCATCTTATAAACCTTGAGCACTGTGTGTTCCTAAAAGAAATGAATATAAAGCTAATAAATGATGATATTGTCACACAAGGTAGAAAATTATGCTAAAATGGCAGAAGAGATGTAAAATAATTCTTCACAGCTACTCACCTCTTAGAAAGTGATACAGCCCTTTGAGTCTCTTGCCTCAAATGTCTCTCAGAGGGTGACCTAAAGACATCTCACCTCTTTATTGATACACTGCAGAGAGAAAATGTCCCAGAGGTACTGAATGTCTAGCCTGTGTGTGTATGTGTGTGTCTGTATATGTGTGTGTATGTGTGTGTATCTGCATGTGTGTCTGTGTGTGTGTATCTGTATCTGTATGTGTATCTGTGTGTGTGTGTTCTGAGGATTGAACATAGGTATATTGTACCTCCATGCTATACTCCAAGTTCTATTTTATTTTAGTTGTTTTATTTTAAAACAGGGTCTCAGCCGGGTGTGGTGACACATGCTTGTAATCCCAGGATTTGGGAGGCTGAGACAGGAGGACCGCAGGTTCACGGACAGCCTCAGCTACTTAGTGAGGCCCTCCGCAACTTAGTGAGACCATGTTTCAAAATAATTTTAAAAATAGGTCAGAGGGTTAAGCTCAGAGGTCAAATGCCCCTGGGTTCCATCCTCAGACCCACCAAAAAAAAAAAAAACAAAAAACAAAAAAAACAAAAAAACAGAGTCTCACTAACTTGCTGAGAGTTTCACTAACGCGTTGCTAAGGCTGGCCTCAAACCTAACATCCATCTGTCTCAGCTTCCCAAATACTGGGATTACAGTTGTGTGCTACCATGCCAACTCTTGTGATTTTAATGGTTGTTTTCCCAACACCTCACATACATAGAGAGGCAGAAAGGACACATGTTGGTCCTTATTAGCGAATACAATGACCCCTTGTTTGTTTACTCGGTCAGTTTCTTTCCCTGAGAGCTTACTGTGTGTGTGTGCTAGATACCATAGAAGGCATGAAGAGGACCTAGCCTCACAAAGCTCAAGTACTTTGATGCATTTCAGACTATGCTTTTATGTAAAGGAGGGATGCGATACTTGATCACCAGTCTCCTCTCTGTCTTCCAAGATACCTAAATGGTCACCTTTGGAAATGTATCTTCATGACTCTAAAAGCATGAAAATGTCACTCATAAAACCCTCTTGAAGACTGAGTGGGGAGGTATCCAGAGCCCTTGCTGTTTCCCATGAACAGCACTTCTCGCCATTGTGATAATGCTATTGCCTGTCAGTCGATGACGGTACCTGTCTTGCTGCAGTACCATGAAGTTTGTCATGAGAAAACTATGCAAATAAAAACAATGCTCTTAACCACTTCTATCACTCCAGTAGAGAATCTAGCCATTTCTCTAACTTTCACAATCATAACATTCCCCTGGGGTATCTGTTTAAATAAAAATTCCCAGCCCAGAATGGTATTGCATGCCTATAATCCCAGTACTCTGGAGGATGAGACAGGATTGCAGGTCTGAGGCCAGCCTCAGCCACACAGTGTGACTCTCAACAACCTAGCAAGATCCTGCTTCAAAACAACAACAACAACAACAACAACAACAACAACAACACAATCTGAGGTGTAGCTCAGAGGTAAAATGTTCCTAGGTTCAATTTCTACTACAAAAGCAAAATAAAACAAAACCTAAACAAAATGCTGGAAGAGCACAAATCTTTATATTCGGACAGTGATCAGGGAGCTCGTCTCTGGCATGTCCAGAAATCCTGAGAAACTCAGCCTAGACCCCTTCTGCCCCATTAGGAAGCAAAAAGGGGGTTGTCTAAATATCAAACTCACACTGCTCATTTGTGAGAAATATCTAGAATTAGGAAACACTAAAAGATATTTAAAATGTGTAAGTGAGAAGAGAGATGAGTCTAAATACGTCATCAAGCAAGGCAGGCTGAGAGATGGACACGGGAACTGGGAATGGGGAAGGGAGTTAAAGAATAAAGGAGCATTTAGATAGAGATTCAGGGAGCAGGCTGACATTGGCAGCATCTCTGTGTGGCCCACGGATATCTGGTACATATCAGCTACTTTTCTTGGAGACATCCTCTTATAGTATGCAGGAGACACTTTTTTTCTTCACAGGCTCACAGAACCCAAGCTTTAGGGATGGTCTGAGAGACACCCACATAACATCCACCCTTTAGATATGACGAAGCAGGAGCCCAGAGAGGCAGTGTGGTCCAGGATCGCAAATTCCAAGCCAGATATCCTCCTGCTTCACCTCTGCCTCATCATGTTCTCCTCCCCCGGCTCACACTCTCAGAGGATTATTGTCTTCTTTTGGTGCTGAGCCATTCTACCTCTCGGATACACCCCTTGCCCATTTTATTTTGAAACAGGGCCTCGCTGTGTTGCTGAGAGTCTGACTCAGTTGCTGAGGCTGTCCTGGAATCTGTGCGATCCATCCTCCTGTCTCTGCCTCACAAGTACTGGGATTAAAGGTGCGTGCCACCAAGCCCAGGTTCACTCTGTCTTTTTAGTGTCCAAATAAATACCATTTTGGAATCTAAAAACTTGGTTACAAGCAATAAGAACTGTCCAAGAATAGTTTATATGTCTCTTTAATCCTTGTACTCAAAAATATTCTTACTCTTAAAAATCTAGGAAGTGAACTCTTCAAAAAGTTTCAGCATAGAATTCTGACAAAGTAGAAGAAATCATAAACAAAAGGCCATCGCTGTCATGTTTGAGGTTAGAGAAGGCTCAAGTGCTTTACTTTCCATCGAGAGATATTGTTAAATGAAATTTGAGCCTATTATGTCAAACCAAAGAGTTCTGTTACTTGATGATACTGTGTGTGTGTGTGTGTGTGTGTGTGTGTGTGTGTGTGTGTGTGTGTGTGTGTGTTTTGGGACTCCTCCTTCCCATTAATCCTTCACTGACACAAATGTGAGTGTTAGAAGCTTTAGATGCTACTGTCCTTTCAGTCATCTTTTAGTGTGACCTGAAACTCAACTGCCCTGCAGAGAGGAGCCTCAGTTATAGACCTCAGAGCCTGCAGGCCCTCTGTCCTTGGATGGAGATAGTGTCTCCATGGAAACAGGTACTCTGTCTGGCTATTTGACTACTGCATTTCCACAGCCTGAAGCCATTTGGTGAGACAGGAGCAGACCTTTGCCCTCTTTCCCACTTGCACTCCCATTTAACAATAACTAAACTCTCCAAACATCTTATCTTGCATCTCAGAGACATGTCCCTTGGGCATAAGCAGACACCAAAGTCTGTCCACTTCAATGTTCTAATCCTGTGTCACTGACAGGTGGATTCTGGTGAATGTATCTAATGCTGGGTGATCAAATATTGCTATTTTCACTTAGAGACAGACTGGAGAGTGGAGATCTTGATTCCATTTTTTTTTTTTTAATCTCTTCGTGGGGTTTAACAGGCCAGCTCTAACAACAACCGCAAAACCAAAGCAAAAACTTAACCACCAAGGCTGGACTCTCACCTCTGTGCACCCATCTGTCTGGTTTTGTTTTTGTTTTGTTTTTGTTTTTGTTTTCTGCCTGTGCGGATATCTGCAGTGTAATTATTTGTGTAAACCACTTTGGCCTGCTTCTGGGTGCTGCACCATCTTCTAGGAATTCACACAATAAGCAGGTTTTGGAGGGATGCCAGCTGGGTTTCAGACTTCCTTTGCTTGATTGTTATCCAGAATCCAGGTCAGTATTTATCTTCGGATCTTTGTATAGGTGGTTACTGGATTTCAGCTTTGGTTTTCTCCAGGGACAGAGCTCAAACATTGCAACTGGGTCACTGTGTGACTTCAATCCCTTCTTGTCTCCTGGTGAAAGGTGATCAGCTTGCCTTCTGCAACAGAAGGGATTGGGTAGGGTTAGGAAGGCAGAGAAAACTTCCCATTGGGAAAGGGGAAGGTCTTTAAACGAAGAAAATGAAAGAAGCCAAAGGTAATGGCAGGCAATAGGGCTCTGGTTCTGTGAGCTGTGGGTTCCGGTTTAGAAAACACCAGCCTCTCTGTTCACGCCACAGTAGTAACTTGATTGCATTCTTGGAGAAAACTGATGCTAAGTTGAAGGTATTTGAGAGAAGCCTCTCAGAGTCAGACTCCAGATAGGATGGGAGACAGGTGTGGAAGAACCCAGTGTAAGTTTCTAGAGATTGGAAAGGTGACCTTGTTTTTACCCTTTCTGACAATGGCCTTTGGTTTTCTCATCTCCTCTTGCACCCCCAACCCGGTCATTTGTGGCCGGAGCTTGGATGTCGTGAAGCACAGTTATCTCCACAGCCTCTGGAGCCCGGTCACGCACCCAAAAACACTTGCAATACCTTTAATAGACCAAGTACTGTTCAACTTGCTGCAGGGGCCAAGATGGCCATGGAGCTCCAGCCCTCTTGGGGGAAAGACAGACAATAAACAAGTGAACAAATAAATAAACGAGGCAATTGGAAGTGGTGGGTGGTGGATGATGTGACTTACGTGCACAGGAGGAGAGTGTCCAGTTGGGGGTGATATCCTGTAGATGAGGGCCAAGGAAGCCACTACAAAGGGGATGGTGGCAATAAGCCAGCCACAGAGGGCTGGCCCCGAGAATGCTATTTCAAAGCTAATTTCAGTAACTTAGCAAGGCTCTCCACAGGTTGGCGAGATCCTGTTTCAAAATTAAAAATAAAAAGGATTGGAGTATATCTTGGAGATAGAATGCCTCTGGGTTCAATCCCCAGTGCCCCCAAAATTAAAAGCAGTGAAGTAGGGCTAAGGGTGTACTTTAGTTGTAGAATGTCCCTGGGCTCATTTCTAGGAACACACACACACACACACACACACACACACACACACACACACTGCATGTAATAATTAATATAAGAGAATAAGACTGGTCCCTACCCCTGTGACCTCTCAACCCCACACAGTCCTCATCTATTATGAAGCCCCACCACAGTCTCCATCTTGCTTTTTCAACCTCTAAATCTTTGAGCTAAAAAAAACAAAACAAAACAAAAAACTATTTTCTTTATAAGTTGCCCAGCCTCAGGTACCTCCTTAGAACAATGGGAAATAGACTGAGACAGACCCAAGTTTAGCTCTTTAAATTTTGAGTTTCACGGGCCGGGCGTGGTGGCGCACGCTTGTAATCCCCGCACTTGGGAGGCTGAGACAGGAGGATCACACAGGTTCGAAGCCAGCCTCAGCCACTGAGTGAGGCTCTCAGCAACTTAGTGAGACTCTGTTGCCAAACAAAATATATAAAAAAAGGTCTGGGAGTATAGCCCGGAGGTAGAAAGCCTCTGGGTTCCACCTCCAGTCCCACCAAAAAAATAAATAAATTTGGAGTTTCACAAGGGCAGAAGGTTAAAAAAAAATACATCTCTGCTGATCACAATAGGGCAGGTGACTTATTGAGTCCAGTAGTAAATCCTCTTCTCTTACATGTCTTCTGTCTGGTTCTCCCTTCATTCCAATGGAAGAAGCAGGGACCATAAGCTGATTCACCCACCTCTTAGCTCCAGACAGAAGTCCTTGTCTGATAACCAGGGTCACCTACATAGGACTACAGTTCTGTATTTAGCACATAGAGGTTAAGGCCACAACCTCTTTTCCCAGTGCTGAACAGATTTCTGGGCACCCAGCATGCCCTCAGAAAAATGTGCTCTTTGTTAGCAAGGGAAGAAATGAAGGTCATTGTTTAAGAAAATGAGCACTGTACAAATACAGTGAGTGGCCTGACCCCTAGAAGTTATACCCATTGACACCCTTCACAAACAGTTCCTCAGACTCTCTTGGAGTAATCAGAGCTGCAGACCGACTGACTCTCTTGGAGTGATCTTCAGAAGCCGACTCTAAATTCTTCGTGAAAACAATGTGATGAGCCCCAGTAGAGCTTCTGTTTGATTATCACGACATCACTGGATTTGGTTCCTCATTATTCACCCGATTTGGCTCTGCACCTAACAGCTCAAGCTTGAGAATCTGCTGGCATGTGAGTTATTCTGCTGTAGGGCTTTCTGGGAATTCCCAAAGTGCTCTGGGCTCTGGCAGCAGGGCTGGATTAATGGGAAATTTCCCATGCAAACTTCTGGGAAGGAGTCCAGGGCCATATGCCTGGAACAGTTGGGAGACTTGGTGGCCACATCCGTCCCAGCACACACACAAGTTGCCTGCTACTGAAAAGCCAATCTCTATCATACCCCACATCGTTCAACACCAATTTCCGCTTAACCCGCTCACTCTAGGAAGCCTAATAGCATTTAATGGGCAACGGTTCTGTCTGTTGAGCTAAACAAAGCCCGCAATTACCCTCAGCCCAAGGCCACACCGGGATGATAGAGACACAAGACTTATTACTCTTAATGAAAACCCAAGGGAAATGTCTGGGAAATTCTCTTAGGAAAGAGTAGATTCAACAGGAAGTGGCTTCTTGGGATTTTATGGCTGAGAATGCCCCTCTAATTTAGAGCTCCCTTTCGGTCAAGAAAAACAAAGTCTTCAACAAAACTAGCGGGGGAAAATTTTAAGTACTCCCAGATGCTACGTGTACACCCCCCCCCAATACTTAAATTGTAATCATCATCCCCTGGCACCTCACAACATGACTGTACTTGGAGATAAGGTCTTTAAAGAGGTGAACGTGTTCACGAGGGTAGGCCCTAACCACAGACAGATACAGGGAGAAGATGGGCATCAAAGGGAGAGTCCTCAGGGGCGGGCAGCTTTGCCAACACCTGAATCTCAGGCCTCTGGCCTCCGGAATTGTGAGACGGTACATTTCTGTTTTTTAAGCCATCTGATCTGAGGCATTGTGTCATGGTAGCCCCAATAAACAAATACACCAGATAACATGTAAGTAGCCTGTTTTGGTGATAAGAATGAAGATCTGTTTTCTCTTTTTCTCAGTGGAGGCCAAATGGAAGAAAGCTACACACTCTTGCAGACGGACTCCAGTTTTCCCCCTCACGGTGACCACTGTCGTTGAAGTCACATGCAGCATGAGGCCCTGAGCACGCAGCTGGACCCAGCTCCAGAGTCCTGTCAAATCTCGGCTGGGGACTTAAAATCCTCCCTGGGTCCAGCCCTCTAACTGAATGTAGGTGAGACAGAGTAGCACTTTCCTTTGAATTTTTTCTGGAATACACATGTGAACACGAAGGACATCTTAGAACACGTGGTCCAAATCAGGAATATATTGGTTTATCCAGTCACGCTCCTGTTATGCAGTTACCGGGGCCCAAGGAAGGGACGGATGCGTCAGGAAGCTTTGCTCCAACTCACAGCGTCGGCCACGTCTGCCCTCCTTCAGCCTCTGCTTCCAGCAAGTGTCTTCATCTAAAGAGACCTTGAGATTTGATAAGGATGCACGCTCCTGTGTTCAGAGTCCCTCTGGAAATTAGGCGCCTGCCTGCTGCTCCCTGACCTGAGACAGCCTCCACCTCCTCCCTACAAGCAAGGTTGGTGAGGGAGGGAAGATGAAGCTGCTTTTCCTACTTATCCGCAGGACTGCCCAGGACGGTGTCAGCAACACCCCTCCTCCCCATCACTGACCCCAAGAAATGCCCTCGTGTAGGAGCGGGGGTGCCAAAGAACCGAAAACGCCTGTGGATGCCCGAGGAGGTGTTCCGCGGCAGAGTACCTGCTGCGCATGTGCGAGGCTCTGGGTTCCATCCCCAGCACCCCAAAGGTAAATCAGTAAATAAATATAAAAATATGTGTGGTATATGTGAGGTTGTGTGCTACGGTGTGGGGTGTGTGTGTGTGTGTGTGTGTGTGTGTGTGTGTGTGTGTGGCTTGTGTGGGGCACATGTGCAGTACACTGTCCGTGAAGTCCTGTGTCAGGTGATGGAGTGTGTGGGTATGGTGTGTCCTTATCTGTACTGTCAGTGGTATACGTGTGTGTGTTGTATTGTGGTATGTAGTTGTGCGTATGCAGTGTACGTGCTGTATGTGTATATATTGTCTATATGGTATGGTATGTATGCAGAGTTTGTATGGCATAGTGTCTGGGTGTGTGGTGGAGGTGTGTATATATAATGTGCCGTGCGTAGCATGAATGGTAATGTGGTGTGTGACATATGTGGTGTGCCTGTGGTATTCGGTGTGTGTGTCGTGTATGTGTGTGTATATTGTGATGTGTGCATACGTGTATGTGGTATGTATATGGTGGTGTGTGTACATGTGTGTGGTGTGTGCAGTCTGTATACATTGTGGTGTGTGTGGCACACGTGGTATACGTGGTTTGTCTGTGGTATTCAGTGTGGTGCATGGTAGCTGTTTGGTTTTTGTGTGGTGTAAAGTGTATACATAGTTTGTGTGGTACAGAGTCTGGGTGTGGTGTGTGTGCATGTGTGGTATGTGTACGTTTGTGCGTGTGTGTGGTGTATAGTACGTATGTGTGTATGTGCACATGCTTGTGTGTGTGTGTGTGGTGTGCGCATGTGTCACACACACTCAGAGAGAATCAGCAGTCCCAGCGCTGTCCTTGCTGATCTCCAGGGCGTCGTTTGGGCTGGTGAAAGCAGGCTCTGCTCACCGAAAGTTGCCCACTGCACCCTTCTAATGAGGTGGGGACCGGAGATGGAGGAGAAGAAGGAGGTAGAGAAGAAGGGGGCAGAGGCCTTCACCCCCTTCCTCACCCCGTGGCCCTGCAAGGTCTGCAAGACTTTGCCTGGCCTGCACTGGACCACCATTGATGAGGCCCAGGGAGCCTGTGATGCCCACATGTCCTGGGATGGGCCTGTGCAGGGGCCAGCTCTGCCAAGCCCCTCTGGCCAGCAGGCAGGCACAGCACAGAGCCTCGGAATGGGCTGACAGCAGCCCCCTGGCAGTTTCCAGAAGTGGAAACAGTGAACTACTTTGCTGTGCTGTCAGGGCTGGGGTAGCGCCCTGGGCTGTGCTGGGGACTGGGGAGTCTCTCGATCATCTGGAGACTCAGCTCCAGGCCCTGCTGGATACAGGACCTCAGAGAAAGGAAGGAAGAGGGCTGGGGAGCTGGAGGGACAGGCTTGACATGGATCCCACCAGAAAGTGCCACCCAGAAGTCAGAGGGTCTATCGGCTCCAGAAATCTTCCATCGTCAGTGTCTACACCACACTGAGCACTGTGTTTAAGTCCTCAGGCTCCCAGCCCAAGGGGATTTTACAGCCTCATCTAGAAGAGGCCAGATAACCTTGAAATCAGTGCTGATGCAGAACATGCCCAAGAGCAAATGGCCCAGGAGTTTTAGACAAGCTTCTTGGAGAATTGTGTAGTGGCACAAGCTTGTAATCCCAGCATTTGGAAGGCTGAGACAAGAGGTTCAAAGCCAGCTTCAGCTACTTAGTGAGGCCCTTTGCAATTCAGTGAGACTATATTTTCAAATAAAGAATAAAAAATAGGGCTGGGGTTGTTGCTCAGAGGTAGAATGCCCCTGGGTTCTACTCCCAGTACCAAATATATATATATATATATATATATATATATATATATATATATTTTTTTTTTTTAAAAGAACATCATGCCTGAACTCATACCTGAAAGACCAGGGTAATCTATAAAAAGGAGGACCCCAGCCAGAGGCAGGGGGTGCCGAGCCTGCAGCAAGGTGAACCCCAGCAGCCTGGGTTTAGGGAGTAGAGTGTGAGGTGGAGACATATGGGGCTGGGAGGTTGGGGACAGACCAGAACAGAGGGACACATGGTCAGATTTGCAATTTAGGCTGTCCTTGAGAGTGACCTGGGCCAGGAAGGCCAGCTCGAGAACTATAGGAACATTCTGGATGCTAGACGTAGTAATGAACCTATTCAGGGTCTCTTGGAGACAATGGGGCTCCAGACTGCAAGAACTGATGCATCAGTTTGGAGGTTTCTAGAACAAAGGATCCAGGGAGCGACTGTCCCCACTGCCTTGGGGTAGAAACTTGCTGAGAACCATGATGGGTGTCATGAAGTGAGCTATAATTGTGCGAAACCCAGACACCTCTATTACTCACCCACAAAGGCCGGTTGGACCAGTGTGAGAGAAGATGACCTGCTGCAGGGCTTGTTGCTAATTAGCCAACAGAGGCCTTGTGCATGTTGAAGATGGGCCGGGAGATCATTCATTTTAAACCCCGGGCAAGGACTGACCTACGAAGAGCATTAATCGGGATTCACAAATATAACGATATCAACAATATCACCACAAAGTAATATTGAAGGAATCAAAGAGCTCTTTGGTAGGCTGATTCTCAGTAGCCTAAAGGAACTGTCCAGTAAAAGTAAGCTAAAGGAAGATGGCAGCGACTGCGGTCGCAGCGGCGAAGCGGCCACCGAAAAGGACATGCATTCCTCGGAAAAGCCCTGGACACCAGATTTTGGTTTAATATCTGATTGGGACAACTTAAGGAGACATTTCCAGCCATGACTTCCTATCTAGAATACAGGAGAGAGAGTGGATAATGGCGGAATTAGAAGCAAGATGACAAGGAGGCACCCGCCATGCAAGAAAAGAACATTTTTGGAAGAACATCCCAGGAGAGATTAGAGAAAAGACCGCTTCAGCTGCACATGCTGGGGAACTCTTAGCAACATACCTTATAAGAAAAATTATCTGGACATGGTAGAGGGAGCCTAGCAGTGCTGAGCGGGAACCCCAGCTGCGCTTCCCAGGGAGCTCAGTGCGCCTGGCCACCCCACTCCTCTATGCCGCGCCGGGGGCCAGGATGTGCTTGGAATAGCAGATCCTGCTCTATGCAGTGAGGCCTCCACTCATGGAGGGGAGATAAAATTCATTGCTGCTGAGTGCTCGATCTCACAACCCTTCAAAACACACATACTGTCTTCTTTTATTAAAAAATATTGGAGAGGGGCCAAGATGGCGGCAGCGGCGTCAGGCAGGATTCAGGAGACACAGACAAATCCTATCCAATCCACCTTGAACTTTTGGAAAAAAATCTCTGTGAAGGGGGACTTCTCCTGCCACACATGCTTAAGAATTCTGGACATCATACCATGTAAGGAAGGAGCTCAGCAGAGAACCAGGAGGAAGGCAGAGGTGGTAGGGGTGGCAGAGGCCAGTATTTGGGAGAGGCAGAGGTCCAATCCAATCCACCTTGATCTTTCAAAGAAATCGCCCCACAGATAGGCTGCTATGGCCACGCATGCTTAGAAATTCCAGGCAACATGCTGTGTGGGAAAAGTGTTTGGGAGAGAATTGAGATGGTGGAGGCAGCAGCAATGGCGGCGGCCAGTATTCGGGAGAGGCAGAGATCTGATTCAATCCACCTTGTTATTTTGAAGAAATAGCCCCAAAGGTAGTTTGCTACCACCACATATGCTCGGGAATTTGGGACAACATGCTGTGTGAATAAGGTGTTTAGAATTGAACTGAGATAGCTGTGGCAGCGGCAGCAGTGGTCAGTATTTGGTAGAGGCAGAGATCCAATCCAATCCACCTTAAAATTTTAAAGAAATGTCCTCAAAGTTAGACTGCTACTGCTGCACATGCTCGGGGATTCTGGAAAACATACTGTGGAAAAATTGTTCAGGAGAGAACTGAGATGGCAGTGGCGGCAGTGGCGGTGGTGGTGACCAGTATTTGGAGGGGCAGACAGATGTAGTCCAATTCAGCTTGAACTTTTGAGGAAATCTCCCCAAAAGTAGACTGCCCCTGCCACACATGCTCAGGAATTCTGGACAACATGCTAAGTGGTAAAAGGGTTTGGGGGTATCAGAGGGAGCCCCACAGAGCTGGGATGGGCCACCATGCTGCGTGTTCTGGGAGACATCAGCCCTCATGGCCACCGTGCTGCTCTGTACAGAGCAGGAGGCCAGGGTGCACATGAAGCAGCAGAGCCTGCTCTCCGAAGTGAGGCTGTGGACCTCTGCCTTTGGAGGGAAGACAAAATCCATTGCCACTAGGTATTTGGAGTCCCAGCGTTTGCAAAAGACATGTACTGCTTTCTCATATTAAAAAACAAAATGGAAGAACGCCGGGTGTGGTGGTGCATGCTTGTAATCCCTGTGCTTGGGAGGCAGAGACAGGAGGATCGCCCAGGTTCAAAGCCAGACTTGTGGCTTAAGAGACCCTGTTTCCAAATAAAAATATATATATAAATAGGTCTCCGAGAGTGTAGTCCAGTGGTAGAAGGGGTTCCAAGAACCCCAGTACCACCAAAAAAAAAAAAGGGAAGAAAAAAGGGAACATCTGTAGACGACCTGCTCATAGTGACAGAGACCAGAGCCCGATGCACAGCAAGGCCAATGCCTGGGCCTCTGAGGTCAGGATAGGAGCCTGCCAGGCAGCAAGGCTGGTGGCCAGGCCAGTGAGGCCAGGATAGGAGCCTGCCAGGCAGTGAGGCTGGTGCCCAGGCCAGTGAGGGCAGGATTGGAGCCTGCCAGGCAGCGAGGCTGGTGCCCAGGCCAGTGAGGGCAGGATTGGAGCCTGCCAGGCAGCGAGGCTGGTGCCCAGGCCAGTGAGACCAGGATTGGAGCCTGCCAGGCAGCGAGGCTGGTGCCCAGGCCAGTGAGGCCAGGATTGGAGCCTGCTGTGAGGCAAGGCCGGAGCTGGGGCCTCCGAGGCCGGGATCAGAGCCTGCCGAGGGGTGAGGCCGGTGCCGGGGCCAGCGAGGACTGGATTGGAGCCTGCCATGATGCAAAGCCGGTGCTGGGGTCCCCGAGACTGGGATCGGAGCCTGCCCTGTGGCTTGGCTGGTGCTGGAGCCAGTGAGGCCAGGATCAGAGTCTGCCGGGTGGCCAAGCCGGTGCCAGGGCCTTCAAGAGTAGGATTGGAACCTGCAATGTGGCATACACAAGAGATATATCACAGAAAATAAAAAATCAGATGCTTTCCCTAATATGCAAAAACTAGGAAGAAATGGGTAATAGGAGGAGATCTAGTTGAAGAACGGGCCCTATGTAAGAGCAATTAAAGTGACCTATCAGAGGGAATGAGATGGGAGAAGATGGATTCTTTTAAAAGCACATGATGTACTTAAACAAATATAGCAGTTAATCACTAAATCAAGCATGGGATCGAGGGGGGAGGGAATGGGATGGGGATTGGATAAAGGCTAATTGGATGATGTGTGCTTTATATACTCATAAGTCTTGTATTTCATTGAGATGTTTGACTACAATGCACCAATAAAATATATTTTAAAAAGTAAGCTAGAAGGTTTTCTCTTTATGTGTCCAACCTCTTCTCATTTTTAGATACCTGAGTATTGTCCTCTAAACAGTGGTAAGTAATGAGGCCACTCATCAGCCAGTGTGGTGCCATCAATCTGAGCCCTTCTTTTTTATAATATTTTTGTTGGGTGAATTATAACTTTACATCATATTGGGATACAGCCACACAACTCCTTTGCCCTCCCCACTGGATCCCCCTTCCCTCACCCTCTCCCCACAAGTCTTTGAGATTGGAATTGGCAATTTTGTAAATGTTCACGGTATTATTTGTACTCTGTATTCTTTATGACTTGTCTCCTCTCTTCTCTACCCACCCTGAGTCACTCTCCTGGCATGTCTGCTCATCTGTCTAATATCGCCCTTATTTCTAAATATCTTTTTAGCTTCCACATATAAAAGAGAACATACATCCACTCTGTCTTTGGAACTGAGTGTACTCAGTTCCATCTACTTTCCTGAAATAGTGTAGTTTGTTCTTTATAGCTGAATAAAACTTCATTTGTGTGTACTTACCAAAGTTTTGTGATCCATTCATAAGTTAATGGATATCTAGGCTGATTCCAGAGTTTGGCTATTGTGAATTATGCTGCTATGCACAGGGCTGTGCCACCACCAAAGAAAATGGGTCCTTTTTAGCTAGTTTTTTATTTCCTGAAATTTTCCTAGAATCACTTATATGTTCTCCTCCCCACTCCCAGGAATATTAACTTTATTATTCCCTCTCTGTTCTTACCCTTAATTAAAAGGAGACCAATTTTCCTATTTTCTGTTGTTGTTGTTGTTATTGTTTTCCAAATTGATTACAGTAAAAAATGAACTTTTTTACTGTAAAATGATTGTAGTGATATCGACTGGGTCACTGGGACACAAAGGAGATTTGGTCACCTTGGTAAAGGACTTAGAAAACAAGGAGGAGTCTATATCTCTTTTTACTACAGAGCTCCTCTCTCACTCCCCAGGTAACACATCTACAACGTCCCAGGAACTGTCTGCCTGAATCAACAAGTGACCAGATTCTCAGTGTGGCTCAATCAGCTGGCATCATAAATCCATGGACAAAAGCTCTCTGCATTGAAGGAATGAACCTCTCTGCCATTGCACCCCTTAGTGACAGTCAACAAATGACCAAGAGACCATGACTTCAGCAGATGATAAGAACTTCTAGAGACGTGAGCAATGCTAGAAATCAAGGCCATGACAGCATAGGGAGGACCCAAATTAGTCACCCAACGTGCTAGCACATTAAATACTTTGGGAGGCCCCTGGCATCTTGGCAGAGTTACCATCCCTGCTTGCCAGCCACATACCTACTGTGGGTTTTCCCGCCCATTATTTGGTATCGGTATTCAAGATTTGTAAGTGACAGGTGTTTTTTAGTCATGAAATCTTGGATTTAAGGCTTTAAATGATTTTAAGAAACAGTATAGGATTTGAAAACTCAATCAAATAGGACTGTTTATTTGATTTAGGATCATCCAATATCTCCCCATCACTCTATGGTGTATAAAAAGAAACTGAAGATAGGAGGCTTTATGAGCTATTACAGTAGTTGCTAGCACGAATGTGGTTATTAATAGAGTAACATTTGGGGGTTCACACATTGGCTACTTATTCAGGAGTTTTAATGTATTAATGTATTTAACCCTCACCTTGTTTCTCCATTTTATATACAGGGAGACTGAGTATAGGAAAGTAAAGGAAGCTTCTCGGGCTACCCCTGTTTTTGGTGAATGGGAACAGGGTCACAGGCAGGTGCCTAGGTCCCTGGCCAGCCTTGGTCTGTCTGATGTATTGGTGTCAACAGGTGCCAACTTGGAAAAGGTGTTCCTTTGCTCAGAGCCTCTGATATATCACTGGCAGAACTGACTAGTTAAATCTACTTCAGGGTCTACTGTCAGGACTGGGGTTGCAGGGGTATATCTAAAAGACGTGCCATCAGCAATGCTAGGTTTATGTTGACCACCCCATATGTTAGCTATTGCTATTACTCTTCCAAGCTACCCTTTGCTTCCACCCATTGAATCATTGAATTTAGCCTTCAATTAGTCTATGAATCAGTGTTTAGGTTGATTATCCTGGCTGTCACATAGCTGGATCACCCGTCAATGCCTGCCTGTTCCCTGGAAGTTTTTCCCCATGACTTCCATTCAGAACACATATATAAAACTGCTTAGGAAAATTTTCCCTGCCCATGGCCAACAGGGCGCAGCTCAGCTAGCCCACTGGCCTCTCATCTCTCATGTCTCTTTACGACAATACTACTTTTGAGGGGCTCTTTAAGAAACTTTAAAAAAGGCTTGGCGTGGTGGCGCATGCTTGTAATCCCCGCACTTGGGAGGCTGAGACAGGGGGATCATGCAGGTTCAAAGCTAGCTGCACTGGCTTAAGAGACCTGTTTCCCCTGGGACCCAGGCAGGGGTCTCATGGGGCATGCCAGCTGGGGCCTGGGTCGCGGGACTCTGGGCCCCGGAATGGACTGCGCATAGCACGCCAGACCCCTGGAGAAACTGGGCCCAGTAAGACCCTGGGTCCCGAGCAGGGGTTGGGCAGGGCACATGGAACCCCGGAACAGCCTGGGCCTGGGTCGCAGGACTCTGGGCCCCAGGTGGAGTAGTGCAGAGCATGCTGGACCCATGGGGAAAACCAGGCCAGGTCACAGTGCTATTGAGTGCCTGATCCCACTACCTCCTCAAACCACACATACTGTCTTCTCTTATTGAAAAAAAAAAAAGGAAAAGAAAAAGAAAAAGAAAAAAGAAAAATATCAGAGAGGGGTTAAGAAGGCCGTGGCGATGCCAGGATACTGGAGATGCAGACAAAACTTACCCAAATGCACTGGAACTTATGGAAAAATTCCCCGTGAAGGACTGCTATTTCTCTATATTGTTAAGAATCTTGGACATCACCTGTAAGGAGAGAGTTTAGCGGAGACCAAGGAGAAAGGTGGTGTTGAAAGCTGTCTCTGCGATGGCAGTGGAGACTTGTATTCAGAAGAAGCAGAAATCGGGTCCTACTAACCTTATTTTTTTGGAGAAATTATACCAAATGTCGAATGCTACCATCACGCATGCTTAGGAACACTGGACAACATTCAGAGTGGAAAAAGAGCTTGGGAAAAATTTGAAATGGTGGAGGCAGTGGCAATTTCAGTGGCCAGTACTCAGAGGAGGCAGAGATCTGATGCATTACACCTGGAACCTTTGAAATAATAACCCCAGAGGCAGAATGCTACCACCACATACCCTAAAGAATGTGGGACAATTGGTTGGGCAAAGAGGGTGCTCGAATTGAAGCCTGCCGAGGGGTGAGGCCAGCGACGGACACAGCAAAGCTGGGATTGGAGCCTGTCGTGAGGCAAGGCCGGTGCTGGAGCCTCCGAGGCCGGGATCGGAGCCTGCCGAGTGGTTAGGCCGGTGCAAAGGCCAGTGAGGCCAGGATCAGAGCCTGCCGAGGGGTTAGGCTGGCGCCAGGACCAGTAAAGCTGGGATCGGAGCCTAGGCTGGTGTTGGGGCCTCCATGGCCGGGATTGGAGCCTGCCAAGGGGTTAGGCCAGTGCCGGGGCCAATGGCTGGCATCGGAGCCTGCTGTGAGGCAAGGCCACTAGTGGGGCCTCCGAGGCAGAGATCGGAACCTGCCGAGGGGTTAGGCCGATGCTGGGGCCAGCGAGGCCAGCATTGGAGGCTGTTGTGAGGCAAGGCCGGTGCTGGGGCCTCCGAGGCCAGGATAAGAGCCTGCCAAGGGGTTAGGCTGGTGCCGGGGCCAATGGCTGGCATCAGAGCCTGCTGTGAGGGAAGGCCAGTGCTGGGGCCTCCGGGGCTGGGATCGGAGCCTGCCAAGGGGTTAGGCTGATACAGGGGCCACGGCCAGCATCGGAGCCTGCCGTGAGGCAAGGCCGGTGCTGGGGCCTCCGAGGCCAGGATAAGAGCCTGCCGAGGGGTTAGGCTGGTGCCAGAGCCAATGGCCGGCATCAGAGCCTGCCATGAGGCAAGGCCAGTGCTGGGGCCTCTGAGGCTGGGATCGGAGCCTGCCAAGGGGTTAGGCCAATTCCGGGGCCAGCGGCTGGCATCAGAGCCTTCCGTGAGGCAAGGCCGCTTACTGAGGCCTCCGAGGCCGGATCGGAGCCTGCCGAGGGGTTAGACCGGGGCTGGAGTCAGCGAGGCCATCATTGGAGCCTGCTGTGAGTTAAGACCGGTGCTGGGGCCTCCAAGGCTGGGATTGGAGCCTGTCGAGGGCTTAGGCCGGTGCCAGGGACAGAGTGGCCAGGATCGGAGCCTGCCGTGAGGCAAGGCCGGTGCTGGGGCCTCGGAGGCCAGGATCGGAGCCTGCAGAGGGGTTAGGCCAATACCAGGGCCAACGGCCGGCATCAGAGCCTGACAGGAGGCAAGGCTGGTGCTGTGGCCTCCGAGGCTGGGATTGGAGCCTGCCGAGGGGTTAGGCTGGTGGTGGGGCCAGCAAGGCTGGGATCGGAGCCTGCCACGAGGCTAGGCTGGTGCTGGGGCCTCCAAGGCCGGGATTGGAGCCTGCCAAGGGGTTAGGCTAGTGCCGGGGCCAATGGCTGGCATCGGAGCCTGCCGTGAGGCAAAGCCACTACTGAGGCCTCCGAGGCCAGGATCGGAACCAGCTGAGGGGTTAGGCTGTTGTCGGGGCCAGTGAGACCAGAATCAGGGCCTTCCATGAGGCAAGGCCGCTCCTTGAGCCAGCGAGGTCTGGAACAGTCCACCGGGTAGCCAGGCCACTACTGGGGCCGTCAAGAGTGGGATCGGTACTTGCAACGTGGCATGCACAGAGAAATGTCACAGAAAATAAAAATCAGATGCTTCCCCTAATCAGCAAAAATTAGGGAAAGAGGCAACAGGAAGAGGTAGAGCTATAGAAAGGGCCCTATAGTAAAGCAAATAAGGTGACCAATCAGAGGGTATGGAATAGGGGAGGACGGAGACTCTTTAAAACGCAGGAGGTACATAAACAAATGTATCAAAGTTAATCACCAAACAAGCATGGGATTGAGGGAGGGGGAATGGGATGAGGGCTGGATGAGGGCTAATTGGATGATGTGTGCTTATATATCCTCTCTAGTCTTGTATTCCAATGTGATATATTATTACAATGCACCAATTAAAAAAAAAGAGAGACCTGTTTCCAAATAAAAAAAATATAAAAATAGGTCTGGGAGTGCATCCCGGAGGTAGAAGGGCTTCCTGGAAACCCAGAACCACCAAAAAAGAAAGAGAAAGAAAGAAAGAAAGAAAGAAAGAAAGAAAGAAAGAAAGAAAGAAAGAAAGAAAGAAAGAAAGAAAGGAAGGAAGGAAGGGAGAAAAGGGAGAAAGAAACTTAAAAGATCCAGGCGTGATGGTGCACACTTATAATCCCAGCATTTGGGAGGCTGAGACCAGAGGATCATGGTTCGCAGACAGCCTCAGCTACTTAGTGAGGCACTCCACAACTTAGTTAGACCCTGTTTCAATATAAAGAATAATAAAAAATAGAGTAGGGGAGTAGCTCGGAGGTTGAATGCCCCTGGGTTACACCCCCACACCCACAAAAAATAAAAGAAATTTAAAAGAAATTTTGGTTATGCTCCAAAGGCTATATTTTAAGGTAGATTGTCTCAAAACTGAAGCTTCTGTTTATTAAACTGTTTATTAAAACAGATTTAATAAATCCTTGTCTTCAGTTGCAGCTGCTGTGAGATGCCTCCCATGCCACTTCTTATAATTCTCGACTCACTACGAGGTCCAGGTTGTACATAAATCTAAGTTCCCAATACACTCCAAATTTGGTGAGAATCCATCCACCTATCTTATAGCGTGATAATAAAATATTTACTTATATAAATAAGTAATTTATATGAATCTGTAAGAGAAGCACTTGACCACTTTTCTCAGGAGGATTAGCAGAGACGAACAGAGAGAGAGCTGGGCGGAGACTTGAAAAACCTTCCATAATGATGTTTATGAAGACCTGACATTAGTTCTTCCAAATATGATTTTTTAGAAGTATCTTTTCTCCCACAGGCATTTTTCCCATTTTATTTCACTGTAATTATCTGGGCTCCAATCTTTAAAACCAGCCCTCTGTTTGACGGTGAGTCCCAGTGCACTTTGAAAAGAATCAGGAGTGGGTATACTTCCAAACAGTGAACTTTGGGAATGATTAACGGGCAAGGGATCAAGTACCAATATAAAAATTAAAAGGTGAATTAAATCTACAGAGAAAACCTATTTGGCTTGCCTGCCCTAAAAGCAGTCAGCCTCCCTTTTAATTAAATCACTCACATTTTTTCCACCATTTTAAAAACATAGAGCCCAACACAAAGAAGCAGAATCATATATAGCTCCAACTCATGCGTTATATCCAGGCCTATTTTAAACTTTCTTCCAACTCAGCACAGAAAATTTAAAGAAAAGCTGATCTTTTTATCTAAATTAATAGACATTGCTAAAAGGGTTTAAACATAATGGGGGAGGAGTATGTACAAAGATAAAAATTTGGAACAAATTCCTTTTTTCTAGAATCGTCCATGGTGCATTCCAGAGAGGCTGCTCTGCCTGTGAGCCAGACCTGCTGATCTTGGGTCTCTCCTGATCCACCATGTCTGTTCACCAGCAGGATGCAACTGAGCCTCGGCTGCCTCATCTGTAAAATAGAGATGATGATAATATTAGGTGGCTGAGACTGCAGGAGCTAACCCATGCACAACACCATGGATGTGTCTGACATGTACCACAGTAAATGCCAATAGAAATTATATATATAATGTGGAAGGACAGAGATTTGAGGGGCCCATCCCTTATTCTGGAGCAGTGGAGTGGGCAGCCAATTTCTGGCATGGTTCCATCTCATCCTGGGCAGTCATCTGTGCTTTAGCTTGTATTTTGCTCTTTCAACATTATCTATGTATCTTATCTTTCTTCCCTATGGGGGTGAATAGCTTTTAGACTCTGCCAATTTGGGGGTGCATCTTTGCTGCTAATTTGTACCTTTAGTACTATCTATCTTTTATTATTAAATATTGTTATTTGAACATTTGGAGTAGAATAAGTTTCTACCAGGATCCTGATGGGTTCAGGAATACATAGCAAACATTTTGTGTCAAAGTACACCTAAAAAAGTTTTTTTTCAAGGTAAAGCAAACCACATTAAAACCTAACTACTGAAAATATTGTATTAATTTAATTACCATTGCTTTTTGTTTAAAAAATCATGTCATATCTTTGCAATTTGTAAGATCTTAGATTCAAGGAAACATAATATTTTGCTTTTCAACTACCTGCTACCTGACTGTCTTTTTGCAACTGGGATAATAAAAAGGAATGTCTATAGTATCTTTGATCTACTAAAATTTTAAGTATTTAAAAAATAAATCTTGCAATAAAAGAAGAGTCATTACTATTATCATTGTTTTTACTTTCTGTGCCTATAATGAATTGAAAGTGGAGATAAGTGGTCAGAAAGACTTTTCATAAACATTGGACCATTCTTCAAATTCTAGTTTCATTAGAATTGTTACAATATTTCATTTTATTTGAACCTGAACTGAGCTGAAAATGAAGAGACTAACTAAAGAGATCCTTCACTTGAAAATAGGTGTCTTTTTTAACCAAAAGTGTTATTTCCAAAACAATATCTTTAGAGTCAAAAATGGTGAGTAACAAAAAGAAAATAAGAGTTAGGGTCACTTTTTTTAAACAAAAATCTTCATGCCTTAGTTTAAGACAAGGATTACTGGCATTTCATACCCTGCTTGCTACTTACCACTGTTTCTTATTTTATTATTTTATTATTTATTTTTTTAAGTGCTGCGTATCGAACCCAGAGCCTCACACCTGCTTGAAAATCCCTCCACCACTGAGCTCCATCCACAACCTAATGTTTGCTCTTCAGACAATTTTTAAAGATCTTAAGTTAGATGATATTTGCAACATGATGGTAGCTATAATTTCATACTTACTAATTAGTTTTATATGTAAATGGATTCACTGCTCTCTACAAAGTGATTTAATATATTTTCTCAAATTCTGGTTGCTTTAATTTAAAAAATAAAAACCCTTTACTTCAATGTCATGGACACAGAGGTATTTGTTTGTTTGATTAGCTTTTTAATTTCAAAAGTGGTTCAGATATTCTCTGAGTTCCCCCATATTTGGCCATGTCTCCTTGTCTTATTTAGATTTTAATGGCAACTTGGCCACACATAATATTTGGGGTAAACTCTTTTGCCTTGGGACTGCAGATTTTGTTGGTACAGGATACCATTGTCAAAAAAAAATAATCTGAAGCCAGCTGGCATTTTTGCTTTGCAAGACAGATTTTTACTTTTCTGCATAGATTCATGAAAAAAAATTATTTATAAAAACTCAGTAGCTCAAATGATGTACATCTCAGTAGTAAGCATTCTGGAATATTTCTTTTTTTAAAATATGGTTATTTGTTCTTTTTTTCAGAAAATTTTCTTGTATTAAGTATTGAACATATTTTTTCTTTTTTTCTGTTTTTGTTTCAGAGACAACAGTCTACCTTATGTTGAGTTATTTACATGCAAACATATTAGCTTTGCTCCTATTTTAATATCTACTTTTCTTTATCATTTGCATTCCACATGATTAAATTTAATCTTATCTGCACATGACTACTCTGATTTTCAAAATTATCTATGTTCCTTGGCATTTCTAGTTTATTTTTAAAATCCCCTTCCATGTTCTTATTAGAGTATTAACTAACATGCCACAAATACAACCTGTGAGTGTAGAGTTCTGTTTGTCAACCAACAGCCACGGAACCACCACCACAATCAAGACACAGAACAATCTATCATCTCAAAAATGGTTTTCATTCTCATGCAGGGGCCCAGGCAACCCCCAATCTGTGTTCTGTACTTACAGCTCTCCTTTTTTCCATAATGTTACACAAATGGAATCATGCAGTATGCAGACTTCAAGCTTCTCTCATCTAATGCAACATATTTGGGGTTCATCCATATCCATACTGTTCCATTTCATGGCCACTTGAAAACTTTTCTCAGTAGAATTAGAAGAAAACAGAGAGAGAACAGAGAACAGAAAGCAGAGAGTGCTGGAGGCAGAATGCCACCAAACGTGTTATGTTTCAGATACAGTGTCTCCTAAAAGAACTCATGTGTTGACACTCAGAGGTGATGTAAATGAATTATGAGGAGTCTAACCTCATCAGTGAATGAATCCATTGTAATGGACTTACTGGGGTAGCAACCTAGGCAGGTGGGGCATAGATAGAAAAGGCAGGTGACTGGGGGTGTGGTCTAGGGAAAAATCTTGTGTCCATAACCCCCCTCTTTAAGCTGTCTTTTGTTTCCAGCCTCCATGATGTGAGAACATAGGCCTTGTTCACTCTTTCTGTTCCCTGTTACCATGTCCTCCACGACACAGACTTTACCTGGCCTAACATGGACTGAATCCCTGAAATCTCCAGAACTGTGAGCATATATATCTTCCTTCCACCAAGTTGCTGTCATCAGGTTTTGGGGGACTGAGACAATATTACTACATCTTATGGATCTTCTCCACTGTTTCTCCGTTCCCCACTTGAGGGATATTTATTTCTAATTTGGGGTGATCTACAGCCACTTGGCTGTAAGTTTCTGTCTGACCTCATATGTAATTTTATTTGGGTATATCTTTTTCCCATTAAAAAAAAGCAGACAATTTGTTATCTTACAGAACTTTAAGTATTCTACGCATGTTCTGGATACAGTTATTTGATGGATATGTGATTTACATGTATTTTCTCTGACCCAATAGCTTATATTTTCATAATTAAAAACTAATTTGTGTTTGAATTCAGTAATGATTTTCTCTTTATTGGTTTATATTCTGAGATCTTCAAGTTCTCTTTTAAATTTAACCATCTTGGAGAGGGAGCAAGATGGCAGCGGCTGCGGTCACAGTGGTGACCACAACTGCCAAATAGGACATGCATTCCTTGGAGAAGCCCTGAACACCAGATTTTGGTTTAATATCTGATAGGGACAACTTAAGGAGGCATTTCCAGCCGTGACTTCCTATCTAGAATACAGGAGAGAGAGAGAAGATATTAGAAGCAAGATGACAACGAGGCGCCTGCCATGCAAGAAAAGTGATTTTTGGAAAAGCATCCCAGAAGAGATTAGAGAAAAGACCACTTCAGTTTCGCATGCTGGGGAACTCTTAACAACATACCTTGTAAGAAAAATGATCTGTTGGAGGGGGCCCAGCAGTGCCGGGCGCGAAGCCCAGCCACGCATCCCGGGGAACTCAGTGCACCTAGCTGCCATGTTCCTCTATACTGTGTTGGGAGCCACAGTGTGCTCAGAACAGCAGATCCTGCTCTATGGGGTGAGGCTGTGGGCCTCCACTCTTGGAGAGGAGATAAAATCCATTGCTGCTGAGTGCTCAATCACACAACCTCTTCAAAACACACACACTGTTTTCTTTTATTAAAAATATTGGAGAGAACCAGGCATGGTGGTGCACACTTGTAATCCCCTAGCTTGGGAGGCAGAGACAGGAGGATCACGCAGGTTTGAAGCCAGCTGTGCTAGCTTAAGAGACCCTGTTTCAAAATGCAGACAAATCCTATCCAATCCACCTTGAACTTTTGGAAAAAATCTCCGCAAAGGGGGACTGCTCCTGCTGCATATGCTTAGGAATTCTGGACATCATACCATATAAGGAAGGTGCTCAGGGGAGAACCAGGAGGACTGCGATGGTGTCAGGGGTGGCAGCACTGGCCAGTATTTGGCAGAAGCAGAGATCTGATCCAATCCACCTTGAACTTTTGAAGAAATCACCCCAAAGGTAGACTGTTACTGCTGCACATGCTCGGGAATTCTGGACAATATGCTGTGTGGAAAAGTTGTTTGGGAGAAGAACTGAGATGGCAGCGGCAGCCAGTAGTTGTGAGAGGCAGAGATATGATCCAATCCACCTTGAACTTTGGAAAAATTCTCCACAAAGGTAGGCTGATACCCCCATGCATGCTCAGGAATCCCAGACAATATGCTGTGTGGGAAAAGTGTTTGGGAGATAACAGAGATGGTGATAGTGGCTGTGGCGGCTGCCAGTAATTGGGAGAGACAGAGCTCTCATCCAATCTACCTTAAACTTTTGAAGAAATCTCCTCAAAGGTAGACCGCTATTCCTGCACATGCTCAGGAATTCTGAAAAACATGCTATATGGGTAAGGTGTTCAGGAGAGAACCAAGATGGTGATGGCAGCGGCGGTGTTGGCGGTGGCTGTGGTGGCAACCAATGTTTAGAGAGACAGATGGATCCAGTCCAGTCCACCTTGAACATTTGAAGAAATCTCCCCAAAAGTAGACTGCTCCTGCCCCACATACTTGGGAATTCTGGACAACATGCTAAGTGGTAAAAGTGTTTGGGCCACATCAGAGGGAGCCCCACATAGCCAGCTTGGGCCACCATGCTGCATGTTCTGGGAGACATCAGCCATCATGGCCACCGCGCTCCTTTATGCAGTGCAGGAGGTCAGGGTGCACGAGGAGCAGCAGAGCCTGCTCTCTGTAGTGAAGCTGTGGACCTCTGCCTTTGGAGGGGAAACAAAATTCATTGCCACCAGGTATTCGGGCTCCCAAGTTTTGCAAAAGACATGTTCTGTTTTCTCATATTTTTTTAAATTTATTTTTGGTGGTACTGGGGATGTAACCCAGGGGCCTTCTACCTCTGGGCTACATTCCCAGACCTATTTTATATTTTATTTGGAAACAGGGTCTCTTAAGCCAGCTGAGGCTGGCTTCGAACCTGCATGATCCTCCTGTCTCAGCCTCCCAAGCACGGGGATACCAAGCGTGCGCCACCACGCCTGGCTTGCTTTCTCATTAAAAAAAAAAAAAAAAAAATGGAAGAAAAAAGGGAACATCTGTAGACGAACTGCTCACAGTGGCAGAAACCAGAGCCCACAGCACAGTGAGGTCAATGCTAGGGCCTCTGAGATCAGGATAGGAGCCTACCGGGAGGAAAGGCTGGTGCCAGGGCCAGCAAGGCTGGGATAGGAGGCTGCTGTGCAGCGAGGCCAGTGCCGGGGCCAAGGGGGCCAGGATTGGAGCCGGCTGAGCAGCAAGCCCAGGGTCAAGGCCTGCAAGGCAGGGATCAGAGCCTGCTGTGCAGTGTAGCCGGTGCTGGGGCCAGCTAGACCAGGATCGGAGCCTGCCACATGGTAAGGCCGATGCTGGGGCCAGCGAATCCAGGATAGGAGCCTGCCATAATGTAAGGCCAGTTCTGGGGCCAGTAAGGTTGGGATCAGAGCCTGCCATAAGGCAAGGTCGGTGCTTCAGCCAGAGAGGCCGAGATTGGAGCCTGCCACATGGCAAGGCCAATGCTGGGACCAGAGAGGCCAGGATCGGAGCCTGCCATGAGGCGAGGTTGGTGCTGGGACCAGCGAGACTGGGATCAGAGCCTGCTGTAAGGCAAGGCCGGTGGTGGAGCCAGGGAGGCCAGGATCAGAGCCTGCCATGTGGCGAGGCTGGTGCTGGGGACAGCAAGGCCAGGACCTGAGCCTGCCATGCGGCAAGGCCTGTGCTGGGGCCAGTGAGGCCAGGATCGGAGACTGCCATGAGGAGAGGCCAGTGTTGGGGCCTCTGAGGCTGGGATCAGAGCCTGCCATGTGGTGGGGCCCATGCCAGAGCCAGTGAGGTCAGGATAGGAGCCTGCCTTAAAGCAAGGCCAGTGCTGGGGCCTCCAAGGCTGGGATCAGAGCCTGCCATGCAGCAAGGCTGGTGCTGGAGCCAGTGAGGCCAGGATTGGAGCTTGCCATAAGGCAAGGCAGGTGCTGGGGCCTCCGAGGCCCAAATCATTGGAGCCTACTTTGGAGTGAGGCCAGTGCCAGGGCCAGCAAGCCCAGGATAGGAGCCTGCCATAAGGCAAGGCCGGTGCTGGAACCTCCGAAGCCGGGATCGGAGCCTGCCAAGGGGTGAGGCCAGTGCCAGGGCCAGCAAGGCCAGAACTGAAGCTTGCAGTAAAGCAAGGCCCGTGCTGGGGCCTCCGAGGCTGTGATCAGAGCCTGCCATGTGGTGAGGCTGGTTTCGGGGCCAGCGAGGCCAGGATCAGAGCCTGCCATGTGGTGCTGGTTCTGGGGCCAGCGAGGCCAGGATCAGAGCCTGCCATGCAGCGAGACTGTTGTTGGGGACAGCAAGGCCAGGATTGGAGCCTTCCATGCGGTAAGGCTGGTGCTGGGGCCAGCAAAGCTGGAAAAGGAGGCTGCCTTAAGGCAAGGCCAGTGCTGGGGCCTCTGAGGCTGAGTTCAGAGCCTGCCATGCAGTGAGGCTGGTGCTGGGGCCAGCAAGGCCAGGATTGGAGCCTGCTGTGTGGCAAGGCTGGTACTAGGGCCTGTGAGGCCAGGATAGGAGATTACCATAAGGCAAGGCCGGTGCCAGGGCCTCCAAGGCTGAATTTGGAGCCTGCCAGGTGGTGAGGCCAGTGCTGGAGCCAGCAAGGCTGGAATCAAAGCCTGCCATGAAGCAAGGCCAGTGCCAGGGCCTTCAAGAGTGGGATCAGAGCCTGCAGTGCAGCATCCACAGGGAAACATGACAGAAAATAAAAAATCAGATGCTTCCCCCAATATGCAAAAACTAGGAAGAAATGGGTAATAGGAGGAAATCTAGTTGAAGAAAGGGCCCTATGGAGGAGCAATTAAGGTGACCTATCAGAGGGGATGAGAAGGGGGAAGATGGAATCTCTTTAAAGCACATGATATACTTAAGCAAATATATCAAAGTCAATCACTAAATCAAGCATGGGATTGAAGGAGGGGGGGAATGGGATGAGGATTGGATAAGGGCCAATTGGGTCATATGTGCTTGTATATCATCACAAATCTTGTATTCCATTGAGATGTTTGACTACAATGCACCAATAAAAATATATTAAAAATAATTTTTAACTGTCTTTTTATCTCCCTATCTTGAGCTAACCTGAATTTTTTTTATTCTTACTAAAATACACTGTTACTTAAAGCAAGTGTTATGGAACTTCTTTCCACCCCACATTTTATTCTAGCCGGGGCTCCTTGTATCTTTCGTACCATGCTCTTTTAGCCGCAACCCACAGTACCTTTTCACCTAAAGCAGATTGACATGGTTATCATTTGGTGTTTTCCATCTGGCTCCTGTTTGCCCAGCTCCAATCAGGCATTCTATTTGCTCTGATATCATCTGGGTTACTGCTGTCCCACCAAACTGTAATGCTGAGATGAGTGGGGATCTTGGGTCCCACCCACTTCTCTGCCTGAGAAAGCATGCAAGGTTTAGAGAACACTCGATGGGTGCAGCTCTTTCCTTTCCATTTCTTTCTTCTTATTAAAAGAATACCTGCCCTCTGCCCTCTCCGGCCACTTGTTAACACTCAGGAGACCGGAGCTCCTGTCATTTGTTGGAGGTAAGAGGAGGGGTAGTCCCCCTCCCACCAAGAATACACTGGATTCCTTGTGTAGCTGCCCTGTCCTCTCTCTTGGAGTAAAATCATTCCCGAGACAGGAGGACTGCAGGTTCAAGGACAGCCTTAGCAACTTGGTGAGGACCTCTGCAACTTAGTGAGACCCTGTTTCAAAAGAAAATACACAACAGGGCTAAGAGCGTAGTATCTCAGAGGTAGAATTCGCTGTGCCGCACACATTTTGTTTCAATTGTCTTTCTCTCTCCCATAATGAAAATCTGAAGAGTTATTCTTTCGAGGAAGAGGAGGAGGAGGAGGAGGACGAGGAGGACGAGGAGGAAATGAAGGAAAAGAGGAGGAGGAAATAAAGGAAGGGAGGAGGAGAATTTCATCTCTTTCTTGGAGTACACAGTGATAATTTCAGAGGGTTGGGGGGCTTCAGCAACTCAGCACCATGGCTTGGAAGGGCTGGGGAAGGACCCTGAGGAGCCAGCCCTACTGAGGTCTCTGGCTATCCTTTTCTTTTTTTTTTTTTTTTTTTTGTCATCAAACCCAGATTTTGAGTTTCTAAGTTAACTCTTTCTTCACTTTGGTGACTGTTGGACACAACTTTATCATCTTCTGTGATGTTTATTACACTTCCCAAAGGAAAATATAGTGATGTACCTCTTTTTTTGGCACTGGGGATTGAACCCAGGAATATTTTACCCCTGCACTATACCCCTGGCCCTTTATATTTATTTTTTAAAATTTTTTGTGGTACTGGGAATGGAACTCATGGGTGCTCTACCTTCGAGCTACACCCCCAGCCCTATTTTTTATTCTTTATTTTGAAACAGGGTCTCACTGGGTTGCAAAGGGCTTCACTAAGTAGCTGAGGCTGGCCTCAAACCACGATCCTTTCATCTCAGCCTTCCAAATGCTGGTATTACAAGCGTGCGCCACCATTCCCAGCTCCTTTTTGCTTTTAATTTTGAAAAAGAGACTTTCTAAATTGCTCCCTGTTGCAGAAGCTGGCCTCAAACATGTAATACTCTTTGTCTCAGCCTCGCAAGTACTAGAATTACAGGTGTCAGTATACCCAGTTGGTAATGTATTTCTAATTCACTCCTATAAGCTTTATTTTCTGGTAAATTCCTTCCTGCAGGAAGTATTCCTTGAAACTCCCCTTATATAAATGTCTTTTCTCCGTGCTCCCAAAGACACGGCATCAAACAGTGAACAGTGGGGCCGGGAGGGTGTGGTAGTGCACACCTGTCATCCTAGTGCTTGAGAGGCGGAGACAGGAGGATCATAGATTCAAGGTCAGCCTCAGCAACTTAGCAAGACTTCATTTCAAAATCAAAACAAATAAATAAAAAGAACTGGGGATGTAGTTCAGAGATAGAAGTCCCCTGAGATCAATCTCCAGTACCAAAAATAAATAAGCCAGTCTAAATAAACCATGCCATCTGAGCTGCTTCTCTGACTGTCTTCTTACCTGTATAATATGACTCCTTATAAGAGGTACCTGCCTTCATCGTCTTCAGTTCCTCCACCCTCAATACACCTTGTCTCCACACCACCCACTCCATCAAGGTTACCAATGACCTGGCCAAGGTCATCGACCTCTGTGAGCCAGCAGTCTCCCATGACCAGGTGTCAGCCTTAGGTCACTTGATCTATCAGATGCCAGAATAAAACTTCTTCTTCTTCTTCTTCTTCTTCTTCTTCTTCTTCTTCTTCTTCTTCTTCTTCTTCTTCTTCTTCTTCTTCTTCTTCTTCTTCTTCTTCTCCTCCTCCTCCTCCTCCTCCTCCTCCTCCTTCTTCTTCTTCTTCTTCTTCTTCTTCTTCTTCTTCTTCTTCTTCTTCTTCTTCTTCTCTTCCTCCTCCTCCTTCTCTTCTCCTTTTCTCTTCTTTTTTTGTCCCCCTCATCCTCCTCCTTCCTTTATTATCTCTTCTTCTTCCTGCAGATTGAACCCAGGCACATCTACCTCCTAGATGCATCCCATAGCCCTCCTCTTTCTTCCTTGTGAAACAGTGTCCCACTAAGTAGCTGAAGCTGTCCTCTAAACTGCAATTCTCGTGTTTGCTTGGGCAGCACATATGCTAAACTGCCCTTCTCCTGCCTCAGCCTCCCAAGTCCCAGCGTGCAGCTGAAGTGCTTCTTACATCATCAGGGCCCTGAGCCTCTTTCCACACTGCTGTTCCTTCCTCTCCTCCTCCTTTCCCAGTTTATCTTATGCCCCACGCTGCTTACAGCTCAGCCTCTGCGGCCTCTCTCCTCCTCTGTCTACACTCAGTTAACTTGACAATCTCATCTTATTTCATGGTTTTAAATGCTAACGAGGCTCGGGGTTCTCCCTCCACCCTGGAGCATGCAACATGCCTTCTCCACTACCTACTTGGATTTTTTTTTTTTTTTTTTTTTTGCAGTACTGGGGATGAAACCCAGAGGCATTGTACCTCTGAGTTACACTCTCAGCCCTATTTTTTATTCTTTATTTTGAAATAGAGTCTCACTGAGTTGCGAAGGGCCTAAGTAGCTGAGGCTGTCTGCGAACTGCCATCCTCCGGTCTCAGCCTCCCGAATGCTGGGACTACAAGCGTGCACCACCACGCCCGGCTTTACTTAGACATTTTAAGTCACGGCATGCAGAGACAAAGCACTCCCCCCAGCTTCCAACCCTGCTCTTTTTTCTTCTTCCTCCACCTAAAGAAATGCCAACTTCATCCCTGCCGTTTTCTGGGAAAAGGCTTAGTTACACCTTGCCTTTCTCTGCACCTTGCTCTGTGCAGAGCGCCCTCCTGTGGCTCTGGTGGGACTCTGCAGAGCAGGAGCCAAAGGCATAGAATGTGTATTGAAGGTTCTATAGGACCTGCCAAACCACTTCTTCTCTGGTCTCAACTCTTCCCAAGCTGCCTCCCTTCTCTGGTTCCATTGAATATGGCAATTGCCCCTCACAGCTCCGCCCCGGCAGGCTCCTACAGTTTCCTCTTTCCGGAACACTGTCCCAGGTACCTGCAGGACGCGCAGCCCCTCCAGCATCTCTTGTCACTCTGCAGCATCTCACCCAGGCGGCCCTCCTTGGTGACGCTTTAGCTAGGAGCACCCACCTGCCGGTGCTGGGTATCACCTGCTAGTTCAGTTTCCTGCACGGCGCCTGCGCGTTATCACTGCGGTGTCTGCAGTGGGCTCCCACACCCTAGGTCAGCCCAAGACAGCAGGACTGAGCCGCTGCACCCCAGCACCTGAGAGGGGCCGGCGCAGAGCCCACGTTCAGAGACCTGAGCTGTGTGAGGAAGGAATTCTGCCCAGAGTGCCTTTGGTGCCTACCCTGCCTTCTACGGTATGATAATGGATGTGGAGTCACAGGGACACGGCTTTCAGTGTTCTGCTAAAAGAAGCAAATAAAATTGGGTTCTAATCCTATATTTTGTCCTACCCAGGTGGAAGCCTTGGAAAAGTCCATATATCTTGGGTGTCTAAGTTAATTATTGTTTGTTTGTTTATATGTTGCCAAAGGTGGACTTAATCATCCTATCATATCTACTTAATCATCATATATACTGAAATTTGGTTAGAAAGTATAGAATAGCTAGCTAAATTCCAGTGGAGTCGGTTAGAAAGCATTAGAAAAAAAAGTGTATGGTACCCAGGTGAGGTGGCATATGCTCATAATCCCAGTATTTGGGAGGCTGAGACAGGAGGATGGCAGGCTTGAGGACAGCCTCAGCAACTTAAATGAGGCTTTGTTTCAAGATAAAAAATAAAAAATGGCCGGGTGTGGTGGCACACACTTGTAACCCCCGCCCTCGGGAGGCTGAGACAGGAGGATTGCGCAGGTTTCAAAGCCAGCCTCAGCTACTTAGTGAGGCTCTTAGCAACTTAGAGAGACCCTGTTTCCAAATAAAATATAAAATAGGTCTGGGAGTGTAGCCCGGAGGTAGAAGGCCTCTTGGTTCCATCCCCAGTACCACCAAAAAAATAAAAAATTTTTAAAAATTAAAAATGGCTGGGAGTGTAGCCCCTGGGTTCAATTCCCACCAAAATATAAATAAACAAATAAAAAAGAGATAAGAAAAAGTGTTTGGTTAGAAAACTGTATAAGACTAGGGGTGTGTGTGTGTGTGTGTGTGTGTGTGTGTGTGTGTGTTTATTCCTAGACACCCCTCTGTAGGTCTCCAGCACCGAGCAGAGCATGTTCCAAACTGACGGTTGCTTGGAATTCATCAGTCATTCTCCTCGCCTTCAGGTCAGTCTCAGGCTCAGGCTTCGTGGGCCAGCACACAGGATGCTCCATGGAGAAATCACTACATCACTACCCTATGCTCAGATCCTGCCCTTGATTATAAACATTCCCCCACACCTTGGATCCTCTGCACAGGCTGCTCCCTCTTCCCAAAGCAGCCCAGCAATCTGCATCTCCCTCAGATGCCCCCCTCTTCCAGAGCTCCTGCATTTCTTTCTCTCATAGAACTCTCCAGGGTATGATGTTGATTTAAGTATCTCTCTCTCCAAACCAGACTCTGAGAGGATCTTTCTAAACCCAGCTCTGGGACCAATCACAGCAATAGATGCGAAAGTATTCCCAAATCGCTGTGGGGAACACTAAATTGTTTGTCCAACACTAACCAGGCATTATTAAGGTAGTGTTATTACAAGGTGGGAGGCTGCTAAAGAGTCAGGAGTCCCGGGAAGATCCCGCCACACCTGGCCAGCTGGTCACACCACACATTTAGCAGTCATCACCTTTCATCCCATTTCTGCCCCTTTGCCAACACATCGCCAGGATGCCATGTGCAGATCAGAGAAGTAGTCAGTCAGCTTATTTTAGGAAGCCAAACAGGGCCCTACTTCTATTCCACGATTCAAATAAACCTCCTACCTACTGGACTTTGAGTCCAGCTGGAAATGGGCCAGGTAGCTATGTATTTTCTCATGTTTGCAAGAGAGGAAGTGGCCAGCCTCGCCCTTCCTTAAGTTGGCCCAAGGCCAAGAAGTCAAAGCATTAGGGAGACACTGCACAGTCAGTACATATTTAGAAGAGGAAATATCTGGAGACACACACTGTGACCGTAGGAGCAGTCCCAGGCACACACAGAGCCCCAAAAACACACCTTCAGGTTTGGTTTGCTTCCAACTGGGCAATGCATTAAGTTGGGCCATTCACTCAAATGAAAGGCTTGAGATTCATCGTGTTGGCAGATGGGCATGAAGTTACTGAAACCTAACCAGCACGAGGTAGAGTACATTTAGAGTCATTCATGTTTAATTACACATGTAATACATGAATATATTGTCACTATAAAAATTCAAACCAGACAAAGTCTCTCTTGACCACTTACCACCAGACTCATGTCCTCTCCCTGCGAGTTATTTTTGATATCAATTTTGAATTGTGTCATTAAACACTGGGGAGAGAGGGAGACAGAGAGAGAGAGAGAGAGAGAGAGAGAGAGAGAGAGAGAGAGAGAGAGATATTTCAAAACAGAACTATTTACCCTGAGATAATAGATGATGTACTCCAAAGTTAAACATAAGAACACCATGGAGGATGTTAATGAAAGCAGCTTAAATTTTTGCAAGTCATAATTCTTCACTATAAAAAGAGCCAGGGAGGACTCTGACAAGTTAGGTAGAGAGGAAGAATTTGCTTTTGTGTTTTGTTTTTTGTTGTTGTTGTTGTGGTGGTGGTGGTGGTAGGACTAGGAATTGAACCTTCCAGCATCCCACCTCCAAGCTACATTCCCAGCCCTTTTTTATTTTTTATTTTGAAACAAGGTCTTGCTAGCTTGCTGAAAGTCGCACTAAGTTTCTGATACTGGCCTCAACCTGCGGTTTTCCTGTCTCAGCCTCTCAAGTGCTGGGATTATAGGCGTGTGCCTATAAGCTAGAAGACGGATATTTAAATTGAAGTATCTGCCAGGCGCGGTGGCACACACTTGTAATCTCAGCATTTGGGAGACTGAGACAGGAAGATCGCAGTTCATAGACAGCCTCAGATACTACTTAGTGAGGCCCTTTGCAACTCTGTGAGAACTGTTTCAAAATAAAGAATAAAAATAGGGCTGGGAGTGTAGCTTGGAGGTAGAATGCCCCTGGGTTCCATCCCCAGTACTCAAAAAAATAAAATAAAATAAAATAAAATAAAATAAAATAAAATAAAATAAAGTATCTGCACTCCAGCTTAGCTGGAGCCATCAATGTTGATTGTGTGTGGAAACTGGATCAGGAGTGCTGCAGAGGAGTGGCCCTGCATATAACTCATAACTCCATTTAATTATTATCATTAAAGTTTATGAGGGCCATAAACTGTTTCATAGCAGACCCATGGACTGTGTGAATAGAGATCAGCCTGAAGACCTCACTCTGAAACCAGCACATCTAAACAAAACCCTCTTCTCAATGGAGAAACACTGAAATCATGGCTAATTGGGTGACATTTTGGTGAAATGAACTTGAAGTCAAGCGAACAATGAAATTATGTTCTTTATCTTCTGATAATATTTTTATCTCTGGTCTGATAAGCAATTTTGTTTTATGAAATGTAAACAGATATTTTAGTTATTTAGATATAATTTTATCTCACTTCTAAAAAACCTTGGAGACTACTTGAAGCAAAGTTAGGTAGAGAAGAGGGCATTATATAAAAAGATAAAACAAGAGCTTGGCCAGGTATGATAGCACACACCTGTAATCCCAGTACTCAGAGACCTGAGACTGGAGGATCACAGGTTCAAGGCCAGCCTCAGAAATGTAACAAGACTTTCAGCAAACAAGTGAGACCCTGTTTTAAAAGAAATTAAAAAGGCTGAGGGTATAACATGGTGGTAGGATGGCCCTAGGATCAATCGCCAATACCCCCACCAAATAAACCCAGAAATCTTAAAACCAGAAACCAATATATATACCAGAAACCAAGCCAATATGTATTAACTCCCCATATCGAGACTTCTTTTTATACATCTATATGTGAAAGTATGTGTGTGTGTTACCCAATAAGTGTATTTATCTTATTTATATGACCTGCTTGTAAATTCTGCTCTTGAATGGTTCAAATGCTATCAAAGTTTTTTTGAGGTCAAATTCATGTAATCAAGATTAGTCATCTTAAAGTGTGCAATTTGGTGGCCTTTAGTTTATCCAGTATGTATATAGTATTATGCAATGATCATCTTTTTCTAGTTCTGGAACATTTTTATCACCCAAAGAATGTCTTGTATCCATTAATCACTCCCCTCCCCCCACTCTGCCTAGTCCCTGATGACCATTACTTTGTTTGCTTTCTCTAAGGTTTTGCCTCTTCTGGGTGCTTCATATAAACAGAGTCATGCTCTGTGACTCTCCGCATCTAGTTTCTTAGCACAAGGTTTTCTAAGTACATTCATCTTGTAGAGCAGTTACCCACCCATCAGCCCTCTTCAACACTGTACAATACTCTGTTGCATATATGTGCCACATTTTGTTTACCCATCTACCCGCTGTTCTATTGGGTCTGTTTCTATCTTTTGGTAGACTTATGCAAATAAGGCTACTATGAAGAGTGGTGCTCTCTTGGAGGCCCTACTTTCAATTTTGGGGTGTCTAGGCCAAGGAGCAGAATTGCTACTGGGCATTATGGTAATTCCATGTTTGACTTCTTGAGAAAATGTTTCCTCTACCATAAATTTTTAAAAGGCAATTACTTATGAAGCAAAAGCCTACAAACAACACAAGTTCACAGGTCAATGTTTATCACATACACACACACACACACACACACACACACACCACCACCACCACCACCACCACCACCACCACCACCACCACCACCTGCCATTCTGAATGCCCATGATGAGGACAAGCCCACCTGATATTGCAAGTACTTCTTTGGCCTCAGCAAAAGAAAAAAAAAATAAGATAAAACAAAACAAAAACCAAAAATGGTGCTCATTCTCTCCAATCCTTTTCTCCTCTCCCAGGCATGCGGTGCTAAATGGAACCCCCCATGACTGATGCCCTGACCTTCCACATTGTCTCAAGTTTAGCCAAGAGCAGATCCCAGCACCCATTCCTGCTTCCTACTAAGTAGAAGACAAATTGTATAACATGCTGGTGTAGAAAACTGATATGCTCCCCAGGGTCATTCTGAATGACAGCCCTCTAGCTCTGCAGAAGCTTAGAGATAAATGGCAGGGGTCAAGGGCTGTAGATTGGCTTGTGACCTCACCCGCAGAGCTGAGTTCCCTGCGTGTCTGCTCCAGGCCTGGGTCAGACAGAGGTCACTAGAAAACAAGAATTCCAGAGAGTCTACTGAAGCCTTGGCATCAGGACCCTGACTTCTCTAGTCAGGCTCCTCAGGCCAATAAGAGTCCTGCTAAGTTGCTGGAGGCTGGTATTGAACCTGTACTGGAATTATAGGCATGCGACACCCCACCCAGCTTTGTCAACATATTTAATTAAAGAAATATCTTTGGGCAAACTTGATAGAGACAAATAGAAAATCACACAGTTTGGGGAGAAGAAAGTTTGGTCATATACAGAATTTGAGTTTCATCCTTTTAGATTTTGGCCCTTCCCTGGGCTGGTAGGACACAGCAACTGAGTATCTATCTCCACTGACAAGAAATATCTAGTATATTCCTGCCTCTCGGTGTCTCCTTTATTTCCTATATAGCTATCTCCCTATTCCACAGAGAGCTCAAGAAAAGTAGACACCCCCTTTAAAACATTTGTAATCTCTCATGAAGAAAAACTAAAGAAAGTTGAATCATTTATTGCAATATTGACCTTACCTTCTCAAATAAGTTTTTGTGTATTAGGTGGTAAATTGTGGCATATAAATATATGTGGAGATGGGAGAGACCATCCTCCTGTGTGTGGGCGTGTGGGCGTTGGGGGCTGTTACTGAGGATTGAACCCAGGGACATTCTACCCCCAAGCTACAATCCTAGCCCTGTTTTAGGTTTTGTTTCTGAAACAGGCTCTTGCTAGGTTGCTTCAAGTCTCAATAAATTGGTGAGGCTGTCCTCAAACCTGTGATCCTCATGTTCCAGCCTCCCAAGTACTGGGATTACAGGTGTGCACCACCACACCCAGCTCCTTAATCTTTTTATAAATAAATGCAAGATATTACTTTTCTCAAAAAAGCAAGTACTTGCCCAGATTGATTGCGCACACGTGTCATTGCCATATTTGGGAGATTGAGACAGGAGGATCCCGGGTTTGAGACTAGCCTTGGTTATTGATTAAGACTCAGCAACCTAGGAAAACCCTTTTTTAAGAACAAAACATTAAAAAGGGGAGCTGGGGATATCACTCAGAGGTACACTGCCCCTGAATTTAATCCCTAGTACCACACACACAGAGAGTGCATATACCAGCAGTTTCTGGATGTCAGAATACAACACCAGAGAAAAATAATTAAATCAAATCAAATGCCTTTCATACGACAACCAGGTTCTGAACAGACTCAGAGCGGAGAAGCTGGTCCTACAGGCATTATTACATCAGCCCACCTCCCAGGCCCCGCCAGGTACTTCTGGAAACAATGCAGATGAGGGTCTGAGTTTCGAAGCCAAGAAACCATTGTTCCCCATTGGGGAAACGCTGGGAGCATCAGGGAACAATATGCAAAGTGGAATTTCTTTGTGACTGAGTCACTCTTCCGCCAAGTCCAGGAAGGAAGAGGAGGCCCTTGTCCTGTGCTGTAAACGTGCAGTGGTAGCTATTGCATCATCTACCGGGAGGCTGTGAGATTGTTGCTGAAGCTCAGTGACACATCGGTGTGCTGCGGTTATAAGGACGCACAGCAAAGGCGGCTGAGGCCATCGGACACACGGGGAAGATGAGCAAACCAGCCATGGACTTTGGAGACCTCGCCGGTCCCCAGGGGGAGAGTAAAAGCTGGAGACTGGCCAGTGAGCCGAGCTAGTGCAAGGGAGGTGCCTCTCCATCAGGAGCTCCTGACCTGCCATCCAGACTTTTTACTTGCCTCTTGATGAGGCAATCCTTTTTTTCTTCAAATCTTAGAACATTGGGGGGAATAGGCAATGGGGTTAATTGCCCTGTTATCCACATTCTTTTCCTTTGGATTGGATCCTCAGTAACTGGAACCTGAAAGTGTTCTTACAAATGCTCCGATCTCTGTTATTAATCTCAGGTTTGGCTTATTCATGTACTTATTTGTACATCTAGCAAATACATGTACAGAGCTGACCACTTCCCAGATATGGTATCAAAAACTGAAGATGAGACAGATCGGGCTCTACCAGGTGGGAACTCCCAGCCTGGGAAGAAAAACAGACTTGTAAGCAAATCCTCAGAATTCTTTATTGTACACTCAAAAGAAGGGTGAGCTTCACAAAGCTATAAGAGTATTGAAAAGAGGTTGTCTTGCTTTATCCTGAGAGAGAAAGAGAAAACGTCCAAGAGGAAGTCTGACGATGGGGGATAATTATACCTATAATCAGGGAATCAGAAAAAAGCAATCTAAGGTTGTGGGCAGGACATTGACGTAACTCGGACTGTGGGGGATAATTATGCATATAATCAAGGGGTCTGAAAAAAAGCAATCTAAGGTGCAGAGTATTGACATAACTCAAGTACGAAAGTAGCCAGAGATGGTCTTACAGACTAAGGAGGTGATCTTGCAAGAAATAAAGAAGATGACGCTTTCATTTAATCCTCAAGGCAACGAAAGCAGGTAAGAAGCAGCCAGAGAGTCTCAGCACCTTCTTCTGCGCAGACCAGGTCCCCCAGGGCTGGGAGGGGAGGGTAGTGCAGGCCGGGGGAGGGTAAAGGGGCGCTGATGAGAGGGCAACATGCTCAAGTGAACTAGAGAAATAAGACCTGGCAGCAGATGTCCAAGCAAGGGGCTGCACCTAGAAGAGTCAGGCAAGATGTGGGAGGAGACATGTGCTCAGGTTTTTGATGAGGGCAGAGGCGAAGAGTGCCAACGTCTGTCCTCACCTGCTGCATATCCTGAGAGCTGGAGGCGGATCCCAGCAGCTGTCATCAGCCAGGTATGCACAGCTCTCCTGTCTCCCTGTCCAGGACTCCAAGTGGGTACTTGAGATTGGCAGCAGTGAGAGCCTATCAGCAAAATGGACCAATGCTTGCAATCATTCTTTTAGCTTTGGAACAGTTGCTCCACATTTGCCAACACATTGCTGCATGGACGGTGCAAAGTTTTCAGAAAAGTCTGACTCCCCACTCACCTACAGTTCTCCTTCTACAGAGATGGGCATGTTCACGCAAGATGCTTGTAACTCTGGGCTTGGAAACTGACCAGTTCCTCCCAGGTAAAGAAGTGTAATAGGAGCAAGCACCTGTAGCAACCATTGGGTGACATTACTGCAGAGGCAGGTGTGACAGGTAGCCGGGATCATGCTGACACCGGCTTCTACGTAATACCTGGGGAAGTGTCTGCTGTCTGCAGGGGATTAGAAATCAAGGGAGCTCTCCTGTGCCAAGGTCGGGAACATAGCACAGCAACCCTCTGCCTTCCCGCCCAGGCCCCTCCCCTGCCTCTCACCAGCGGTGATTCATGCTTTTGACTTCAGGGACATTTAAGTGTCCTTTGCTATGGATATGAGGAACCTCTAGATCATGAGTTGAAGGAGTCACAAAACCTCTGGAAGTCTTTTATTCAATTTCTTTTTCTTCTTTCTAATTTCTCTTCCTTAATTTTATTGGTGCATTTATTTTTACATTATAATGGGGTAAAAAAAAACTGTGTAGACATAAATCCACACATCACCCAGCCAGGCCCCACCGAGTCCCCACCCCACACCCTCCCCATCCTTCCCTCTAAGCTTGGCTTAGTGGTTGACTATGATTTAATAAGTATATCTTGTTCTTTAAAGAGTTTCCTTCTTCTGCCCTCCCATCTCCACAGTTAGGTTGCCTTATTTGCTCCTCTATAGGATCTCCTTTTTCACCTTGAGTTCCTCCTATGACCCATTTTACCTTTGCTTTCATATATTAGGGAAAGTATCCAATTTCTTACTTTTTGCGACTGACTAATCTCGCTTAGCATAATGTCCTCCAGTTCCATCCATTTCCCTGAAAATGCTGCAATTGTGGTTTTATTTTATGGCTGAGCAAAATTTCATTGTGTACATATCCCACAGTTTTGTAATCCATTCATCTGTTGATGGACATCTTGGCTGGTTCCATAGTTTGGCTATGGTGAATTGTGCAGCTATGAACATAGATACACATGCATTAGTTTGGTAATTTGGTTTCTTTTCTTTTGGGTAGATACCCAACAGTGGTATTGCTGGATCAAATGGTAGATTTGTTCCCATTCTTCTGAGGATTCTCCATACTGTTTTCCAAAGTGGTTGCACTAATTTGCAATCCCACCAACAATGTTTTAGAGTTCCCACTTCTCCACATCCTTGTCAGCATTTGTTGTTGTTTATGTTTTGAATGGTTGCCATTCTAGTTGGAGTTAGGTGAAATCTCAGGGTAGTTTTGATTTGCATCTCTCTGATTGCCAATGATGTTGAGCATTTTTTCATGCTTTTATTGGCCATTTGAATTTCTTCTTTCGTGACATGTC
Organism: Muscardinus avellanarius; assembly: GCF_963383645.1. Classification (NCBI taxonomy): domain Eukaryota; kingdom Metazoa; phylum Chordata; class Mammalia; order Rodentia; family Gliridae; genus Muscardinus; species Muscardinus avellanarius. Next base: position 157,783,423 of record NC_137788.1, read on the forward strand.
TATTTAGTTCATTTGCCCGTTTTTTATTGGATTATTTGTTTTGTTAGTGCTGAGTTTCTTGAGTTCTCTGTATATTCTAGATATTAGTCTTCTATCAGAGGAGTAGGTGGCAAAAATCTTCTCCCATTCTGTTGGCTCTCGATTGAGGTTCTTGACAGTTTCCTTTGCTGTACAGAAGCTCTTCAGTGTCAAGGAATCCCATGTATTGATTCGCCTTTTAGTTTGTTGTGCCTTTGGGGTCTTGTTGAGAAAGATTTTATCTGTGCCTATATGTTACAGTTTTGGACCTATGCCCTCTTCAAGGAGCCTCAAGGTCTCTGGTCTAATTTCCAAGTTTTTGAACCCTCTTGAATTGACTCTTGTGCAGGGTGAGAAAGTGGGATTAATTTCCAATTTTCTGCATATGGCTAACCAGTTTTGCCAACACATTTGTTGAACAGGAAATCTTTTTTCCAGTGTATGTTTTTGGCCCTTTTGTCAAAAATCAACTGGTTGTAAGTGTGTGTACTTGTTTCTAGGTCTTCTATTCTGCTCCATTGGTCTATGTATCTGTTTTTGTGCCAGGACCATGCTGTTTTTATTACAATGGCTTTGTAGTATAATTTAAAGTCAGGTATTGTGATTCCTCCTGCATGGTTTTTGTTGCTGAGAACTACTTTGGCTATTCTGGGCTTTTTGTTGTTCCAAATAATTTTTTTTTTGGTGGTGGTGGTACTGGGGTTCCTGGAAACCCTTCTACCTCTGGACTACACTCCCAGACCTATTTTTATACTTTTTAATTTGGAAACAGGGTCTCTTAAGCCAGCGCGGCTGGCTTTGAAACTATGTGATCCTCCTGTTTCTGCCTCCCAAGCGTGGAGATTACAAGTGTGCACCACCACACCCGGCATTCCAAATAAATTTAAGGACTGATTTTTCTATATCTGTGAGCAATGATCTTGGTTTTAATGGGCACTGCGTTGAATCTGTAGATCACCTTTGGAAGGATGGCCATTTTAATATTTATTCTGCCTATCCATGAACATGGCAGATCTTTTCATCTTCTAAGATATTCTTCGATTTCTTTTTTCAATGTTTTATAATTTTCTTTGTAGAGATCTTTTACCTCCTTGGTTAAGTTTATTCCTAAGTATTTTATTTTTTTGTGGGAGATTCTGAGTGGAAGTGTCTTCTGAATTTCTTTTTCAGTGGATTTATGGTTGGTGTACAGAAAAGCTTCTGAGTTTTTAAAATTTATTTTGTATCCAGACACTTTGCTGAATTTGTTGATCAGTTCTATAAGCCTTTTGGTTGAGTTTGGTGGGTTTTTTTAAAATATAGTATCATGTCATCTGCAAATAGTGAAAGTTTGAGTTCTTCTTTTCCTATTTGTATTCCTTTAATTTTCTTTTCTGGCCTTATTGCTCTGGCTAGAGTCTCAATTACTATACTGAAGAGAAATGGTGATGATGGACATCCTTGTCTTGTTCCTGTTTTTAGGGGAAATTCTTGAAGTTTTTCTCCATTTAATATGATGTTAGCTGTGGGCTTATTGTAGATTGCCTTTATGATGTTGAGGTATGTTCCTTCTATTCCACTTCTCTGCAGTGCTTTTAGCTAGCATAAATGGATGTTGGATTTTATCAAATGCTTTTTCAGCATCTATTGAAATGATCATGCAATTTTTGTCTTTGGTACTGTTTCTATGATGAATTACATGGATTGATTTTCATATGTTGAACCAGCCTTACATCCCTGGGATGAACCCTACCTGGTCATCATGTATGATTTTCTTTATGTGGTTTTGAATGTGTGTTGCTAGTATTTTGTTTAGCAGTTTTGCATCCAAATTCATAAATATAGGCCTATAGTTCTCCTTCCTCAAACTGTCTTTATTTGGTTTTAGTATTAATGTAATGTTGGCTTCATAGAATGTATTTGGGAGAGTTCCATTTTTTTCTGTTTCATGAAATAGATTGAGGAGTATTGGTATTAGCTCTTCTATAAAGGCTTTATAGAATTTACTTGGGAAGCCATCTGGTCCTGGGCTTTTCTTTAAGGGTAGGCTCTTTATTGCTATTTCAATCTCTTTGACTTTTATTGGTTGGTTTAAATTTTCTATATCTTCTTGGCTCAGTTTAGGAAGGTTGTATTTATTTAGAAAGTTGTCAATTTCCTCCAGATTTTCCATTTTGTTGGAGTATAGTTTTTTTCAAAGTAGTTTCTGAAAATCCTCTAGATTTCTACACTGTCAGTAGTAATATCTTCTCTTTTTTCATCTCTTATCTTCATAATTTGGGTTGATTATCTCTTTTTTTAGTTAGGTTGGCTAGTGGTTTGCTATCTTGTTAATTTTTTTTGAGAAACCAGCTTTTTGTTTTATTGATTTTTTTTGGTATTTTTTTATTCTCTACTTTGTTAATTTCTGCTCTGATTTTAATAATATCCTGTCTTTTACTGGCTTTAGGGTTAGATTGTTCCTGTTTTGCAAGAGCTTTGAGGTATGTCATTAGGTTATTTATTTGATGATTTTCTGTTTTTCTTATGTGAGTACTCAGTGCTATAAATTTTCCTCTTAACACTGCCTTCAAAGTGTCCCAGAGGTTTTGATATGTTGTATCTTTATTTTTGTTTCTATAAATTTCTTGATTTCATCTCTTATGTCTTCTATGACCCATTCTTCATTCAGAAGTGTGATGTTCAGCCTCTACATGTTTATGTGGTTTCTCTGAGTCTTCTTATAGTTGATTTCTAATTTCATTCCATTATGGTCTGAAAAGACACAGAGAAGTATGTCACATGTTTTGAAATTTGCTAGTGCTCACTTTGTGGCCCAGAATGTGAACTATTTTGGAGTTGCTTTCCATGAGCAGCTGAGAAAAATGTGAACTCCGCTGTAGTTGGGCAAAATATTCTATATGTGTCCAACACGTCCATTTGATTAATGGTGTTCTTTAGTTCTGAGGCATCTTTACTGACCTTTTGCCTAGATGATTGGTCTAATGGTATGAGAGGGGTGTTGAATTCTCCCAGTATTATTGTATTGGGATTTATGTTGACTTCATGTCACAGATACTTTGTTTTATGAAAGTAGCTGCACCTATGTTTAGGGCATAAAGGTTGATTATTGTTATTTTCTCTTGCTGGTTTGTTCCTTTTATCTATTAAAAATGACCTTCTTTGTTTCTTCTAATAAGCTTGGGCTTGAAGTCTAACTTGTCTTATATCATAGTTGCTACTCCTGCTTGCCTTCAAGTTTTGTTGGCATGGATTATAATGCTCCAGCCCTTTACCTTAAGTTTGTTACAATCTTTACTTGTAAGGTGTGTTTCTTGTAAGCAGCAGATAGATGGATTCTTTTTTTTTTAATACATTTGCCACTTTATTTCTTTTTATTGGGGGAGTTGAGGACATTTACATTTAGTGTGATTATTGAGAGATTATTTTTAATTCCTAACATGTTAAGATTTTATTTCAGTTTGAAATACTGTTTGTTCTTTTTTTTTGCTTAGTTCTATGCTAGATGGAAATTCTTGCTTCTCTGGTTCTGGCATGTATTACTTATGTCTTCTTTGTAGTTAATCTGAATATTTTCTCTAGTGCTGGTTTTGCAGACATAAATTCCTTCAGCTTCTGTTTGTCATGGAAGCTTCTTATTTCCTCATCTAATTTGAAAGATAGTTTTGCTGGGTAGGAAATTTTTGGCTGGAAGTTGTTTTCTTTCAGAGTTTGGAATGGGTTACTCCAGCCCTTCTGGCTTTCATGATTTGGTTTGGGAAATCTGGAATGATTCTAATTGGTTTGACTCTGAATGTCACTTGGCCTTTTGTTTTTGTTGCCTTTAAGAGTCTCTGCTTGGCTTCCACATTGGTCATTTTGAATATTATGTGGCATGGGGAACCTTTTCTCTGATCTTGTCTAAAGGGAGTTCTATAAGTTTCCTGAACCTGTGTATCGACCTCTTGTTCTATGTTTGGAAAATTTTCTGCTATTACTTCTTTGAAGAGGTTATTGATCCTTTGATTTCACCTTCTTTTCCCTCCTCTATGCTGATTATTCTTAGGTTAGCTCTCATAAGATGGGCCTATATTTCTTCAATGTTCAATTCCCGTTGTCAAATTGTTTTTTCTAAGTTATAAACTATGCATTTGTTTTTGGAGTTATCATCTTCTGGGAGAGAGATTTTATTCTCCATGTGGTCTAATTGATTGTTTATAGTTTGAATTGATGCCTTTACTTCAATGATTGCATCCTTTATTTCTTTCAGACTCTTTCTAAATTCTTTTCTAAAATCCTGTATTATTTCTACAGTTACATTCCTGACTTGATCTTCTGGAGATCTCTGCATTTCTGTGTTATCAGGTCTGTTATCATGGCGTTGTGGGAGCTTTTTGCTCCATGATTGTTCCTCCTTCCCATGATTTCAGAAGTTCGTACCTGTTGCTTTTAGTAGATTTCTCTCATTCTCTAGATGTCAGCTGGTATATTCAAGAACAAGTTGTATTGTATTCAACAGTGAAGGCTGAGTAAGGAGGGAAGTGAAGGAGTAAATGGAAGAATAGGGTAAGGTCTCAGATAGGGTTGAATAGTATGAGTATATGAGTTTGGTAAGGTAGTATATACTACAGATTAGAGATAGTACAAGTGTAGTAGTATTCTAGTAACCAATGTAGAGTTTCTGGTATAGTGATAAGAAGTGGATTTAATACAAGACAAGGAAGCAATGAAAAGAAGAGAAAAGATAGAAAAGGGATAGAGATGAGAGAGTACGAGGGAATGAGTATGTACGAGGGAAGAAGCTTGGGAGAGGATTTGGGGAGAGGGTTAAAAACAAAACAAAAACCCACAAACCTCCCCCCCTAAAAAAAAGGAAAAAAACTGTCATGTATACACTGTCACACACAAAAAAAAGAATGAAGAAAAAAAAACAATCCCAACAACAAATTCATGTCACTCTACAAATAAATGACTATTCGGGAGTCTCTCTCTGTGTAGATACCAAGTGCCACTGGCACCTCTCCCTCTGTGAGTCTGGTTCTCTGAGTCTTCTCAGTCTATCGAGATGGTCGATATCAATGGGGTAGATTTAATATTGAGTGAAGGTCACTCTCCACACTTTCCACAGATTTGGAGTCTAGGTCTCTCCCTGCCTCTGTTGGTAGCGTGTGCCTCTGAGACCAAACTCAATGTAGGAGTCTCAGTTCTCCACAGCTAGGGCTGGGCTAGTCTGACTTCTCCCTGTTCACCACAACTGGGATGTCTGTGGTGTTCCCTGAGATCCCACTCATTGGTTTTAGTGTTAAGCGTAAAACTCCCCCCACACTTTCCACTGATCAGAACTTGAGTCTGTCTGAGCTTCTGAAATGATCAATGGCAGATCCCACTCCCACCTTCTCTGGGTTCTTCTCCAGATCACCACAACTTCACTTATTGTGCTCTGGATCTCTGGAGTGTGTGATAACCTCAGCCACCACCACTCCTTCCCTGGGTTGTGTCGCAAAGTTTCAGACCCTGGGAGTTAGTCACAGCTGCACAAGACCCTAAGGGCGCCAGGCTGGGCAGTTTCCTTCGAGGAACTGCGACTAGGGTGTGGCAATTTCTGCCACTACTACTCCTTCACTAGGTTGAACTGCAAGATCTCAGACTCAGGGAGTCTATCAAAGCTGCACAAGTCCCTGGGGGTGCAGTGCTGGGATTTCTCTCTGTAGGAGCCACAATTTTACTTACAATTGTAGTGTGTACTGGGCTGGAGCTCTCATGAGCATGGTAAACTCACTGCTGCTGCTGGAAATATGGCACCACCATCAAGCCCTTGGCTGTGTGGCTGGCATATTTATTTTCTGGTTTTGATCTCCACTCTGAATCCCTGTAGTGCATGATGGGCTTGGCCACTGGAAATTTGAGCCAATCTTTGTGCTGAAATAACTGTTGAATTAAAACCAACTGGACTATAACTGGTCACTTCAGCTCCTTGTTTTCCTTGGCGTCCCTGGAAACTGAATCTGTGAGGCAAGATGGCGTTGGTGTGGTGGCTGCCGCCGCAAGGTAATCAGGTTTCTTTTCTGCTCTCTGGTTGTTCTTCTAGTCTTCTTTTCCTCTGTCCCTTATATTTATAGCTTTTATTTCTCTATTGATAGTATTTTCTGGCTATGTAAGGCATTATTTTTGAAGCTATGGAGATCGAGTGTCAGCAGTACTTGTAGACACTGCTTTACTCAGTTGCCATGTTCTCTATCTCCCTCTAATTTCTCTTATTTCAGTATCTACCTCTAAGATTTTTAATATGCCACCAACACGAACACCAATAAAGGTCATGCATGACCTCCCATGTGACATGATGTTTTTTTTTACTTGGATCTGCTGTTTTTTAGTTCCATAAAATAACAAGATGCTGCCCCATCCCCTGGGCTCTGTCCAGTCTCACTTCTCAGCTCTCTTCAAGCTATTTTACCTCTAACCTTAGGAGAGAAGAAAGGATGAGGAAGACCATCTTTTGGAGATTGCCAGAACAAGAACCTCTAAGCCACAAATGGTTTCAGACAGCTCACCTTTTGCAAAGGTGTGGGTGGACATGAAGAGGGGCACACACTGCATTAGCACACACTCCTTACCATGGACTTGTTTATTTTAACAATAAAGTTAAAACAAAATGAGAAATGAATCAACCAAATGCCCAACAAAGGAAACTGGTTAAATAAATCCTTATACTTATTTACATTAGAATGGTGTATAGCCCCTTGATATCAGGCTATAGAAGAAATACACAATAGCATAGGAGAACACTTATGGTGTATTGCTAAAAAAAATACAAGGTGGCAAGATGAATCTTACACATGTGCACAAACATGTACATATATGCACAAGGTACACTATATAAGTAGAGAAACAAAAAAGACTGGTAAAGGCCAGACATCAAAATGGCAAGGACTTATCATTACATATTATTTTTACGAATTTCTTTTTATATATGTCACTTTTCAAAAGTACTTTCTTTTCTTTTAGTTTTAAATGTACTCATCTTCTTATTTTTTAGCTTCTCTGGAAAACCCCTTGTGCTGTGAGTCTTTGAGCTTAATGACCTAGACTGCCCTTTTGCCATTGCATAGAAAAGCCAATGAACTCCTTATCAATCTCAGAAATCAAGCCACAAATTCCCCGGGGACATGTCTAGAATTCAGAGTCACTCTGTGTGGACATGGGTCTGTCTAGCCTTATGTTGGTCAAGAACAGCCAACTTAATTTACTCAGTCATTGTGGATAGCTGCAAGGTGATTTCAAAGCATGTTTTCTAGACCTTACTAGACAGCCCGGAGCCAACTGCCCTGGATAACCTGGGCCATGTAAGGAGAAACAATTTTTAACCTTAACCAGGCAACAAAGCCTGGTAATCACCTGAGAAGGAGGAATTCCATTACAAAAATGTTCTAGTTACGAAGCAATCATCTTTTTCTAATCCCAATTTTAATTTTAATTTAAAAATTAAATTAAAGAGAAACCTTTTAAAACTACTTCATACTTTCTTGCCTTGACAAGCAGAGTAAATTAAGTCCAGTGATTCTGATGAAAGCTAATATGAGTTTTTATCTTTGCCCTAATTGGTGCTGATGTGGTTATACAACCTTATGATATGTTTGACAACCTCATACCAAGCCAGGGCAGAGGACCAGGGAACATGAAAGGTTAGAAAAGCCATCTGTATGAGGAACAAAAGCAGAGGTAGTTAAAAGATGCTAAGGTAACAGTGACCAGACAAGGACTATAGAAATAAAAAAAAAACACCTCAGCCCCTTTTGTGGGGTGCTTTCCGAGGATAATCTGTATAAATAAGGATGGGGAAGGAGTGGACACAGGGCTAGGAAATTAGATCCCTCCAGCCTGTGAGAAAACAGTTCAAATAAAGCTTGAAACTGGGCAAGAAACACTGAACCCCCAGGACCCCATTCTGACCAATCACAGAGAGCAGATGGGGGACTGCAAGAGAGGACAGGAGCTCACCTCCCAGGAATGGCAACCGCTTCTCTCTTTCAGAGACCTCTCCCTCCATGTGGAAGGAGCTTTTTCATTGTGTTCCATCCGTTCTTGGGTTACAAAAAAACTTTCACATTTCTATAGTTCATTAGTCCTTGGACTTCATTTGTCAAAATCTACTGGAAAAGAGCACAGTAAGAGGAGAAGAGGAGACACCCGTATTGTTTTGGCATCCCCAGATGGGACAAGGGAAGGGACTCAGTAAAGGAAGGATTTGGCTACAATAAGACAGAGCCCAAATGCCTTGCCTTCAGCTTTTTTTTTCTTTCATTTTTACACTCTTCTCCCTCCCTAGTAGGATGACACTTAACACTGTATTTGTTTGGCTTCTCTAACAATATACCATACATTGTGTGCCTTAAACAATAGAACAATTTTGTCAAACAATTCCGAAGATTCATAAAATTTTTATTGATACTGGGTATTGAACCCATGCATTTTACCTCTAAGCTGGACCCCCAGCCATATATATATATATATATTTTTTTTTTTCTTTTTTTTTTTTTTAAACAGGTCTCACTAAGTTGCTGAGGCTGGCCCTAACCCCATGATGCTCCTGTCTCCACCTCCCAAATACTGGGATTACATGCATGTGCCATCATATTTGGCTTGGAGGTATAGAGTTAATGAGACAGATGAAGGTTTCATAAATTGTTTCCTCTATGTAAAATGAGAGGACAATGGGGATCCACTACTCTAAAGAGAAGGGTCTAAGGCACAAAGAAAATAGTTCTTCTAGCCACAGCACCAGGGATCTAGTTCCTATAGCAGATATGGTTTTCTTCTGGGTCTTAGATGAGAGAAGAAACAGCGGCAAGTTTGCCTATCTTCAATATCTCTGCAGGCATCTGTCATCTGCATGTCCTTTCCGAACATTTCTATAGACCTTGTTTCACCCTGCAATTCTCCCCTGCCTTGAATTTTCTTAGGTATTTATTTTATCTCAGTGTACTCTGTGTATTTTGTAAGACTGTTTGAATCCATTTTAGAATGATGTAGGGACTAAATAAATATAAATGCTACTGCTGGAGCTACTTTCTCCAATACCAGAGTTTTCAGGCCCTGGGCCTCTGGGGACACCACTTAATAAATTACTGATTGCATGTATCCTGAAGGTAATGGAGCTTCCAAAGGTGCAGAACAATCCACCAGAGAGTTGTTTCAGCATGAGGAAAATCTGGCCCGGTACATTATTCCAGATCTATATTTATGTTCATGGCTTACAAAGCACCCCGGGGCCCTCTGGGATAAGAAAAGCTGCATGAATCTAAGAAAATATTATTAAACAGATTTATTTTGGGTTGCAAAAGAGCCTGCAGCCCTCTGGAGAGCCACTGGAGGAGAATGAGTCATTTCCTGCAATCGCCAGCACTTGTCTTTTTAAGAGTTTCTCATTGAACCCCTGGTGCCCACCCTAATAGTTCCAGCAAAGCCTGTTGCTATAGTTACAACAATTAATTATATGCTTAACTAGCCCGACTAGTACATTGCAGCAATTCAATTAAAATCTGATTTTATTCTTCCTTTAATTTCAGGGTTGTTTTTTTTTTTTCCAGCCTCCCCATAATGTAGATTAAAAGAGTCCCAGAGGTTGTTCAGTTCATTTCTCAGAGGCATATTTGGCTAGAACTTGATGGGACAGGGCACCATTGCCCTGACATTGAGTTTGATACAAGAGCCAAAACATTTGGGGGACTGGATCCAACAGCTGAGCAGATCATAAATGAATACCCAATGGATACAGGTTGGTATGAAGAGATTTTTTCCCTTCTTAATTTTAATGATGTATTTAAATTAGAAAGAGGAAATACACAACTTTTGAACTAGTGCTTGGGCACAGCACATTGGTGTGACACCTCGAGACCTTCTTGGTGGCCCCAGCAGCTGTGCCACATGGTGGGAAGTATGGTGGAGGCCAAGGAAAACTCAAGGGCCAGTGGGACCCGTCACAGTTGGAGAGTGCACTGAAGCTGCCGGTCTCCAGGTGCCTGGTGGAGGCACTTGGGCTGGAAATGCTGAATTATTCTCTCTTCTACTGGCTACCAGTGTCAGAGTGAGAAACCAGTAGCTCATTGACTTAGAGGGAAACAAAGTTTTAAAGAAGAAACACCCCAGTGCTGTGTACATCTCTCTCTCTCTCTCTCTCTCTCTCTCTCTCTCTCTCTCTCTCTCTCTCTCTCTGAACCTCGTTATGTTATATAATTACAATGAACAATAACAAGATTTTTTTTTAAAAAAGAGACTTTTATATTTAGAGAAAGAGCTCTTGTTCAAGTTTGCATTACTTTTGAAGACAGAGCTGGTGGTAATTCCTTTTTTTTCTACTTTTTTATTTCAAAAGACATTCTATCCCTAAAATTAACAGTATGCTTTTCTGACCTGTCTTCATATTTTTAACAGTTGCTGTTTTTAGCTTTGGTCCTGTTATAATGACAACTAACATTGATGAGTTCCTATATGCCAGATACTGAGCTAAGCAATTGCTCCCAAGTCAGTCGACTTTGCAGATGGGGATACTGAGGCTTTCAGCATAAAGGACTCCCTCAAAGGTACTGAGCTGGTGGGAAGGGCCTTTGTCACCCTTGCCCTGCCCATTTTTCATCTGAGCCCTGCACCATTATTCCCAGTTCCTGTGAATGCCCTGCGATTCTGACCCTATTTCTTAAACAACCTCACCAACTCTCAAGCTTCAGTCTCCCCCACTCTAAGTGGGTCCCCCAGTCCTGACCCTCCTTCATCTGCCTGTGATACTCTCCTTCTTTGTCTACCCATCACCCCTGTGAACTCAATGTGTTCAAAACAGAGCCACCATCCTCTCTTGCCTCCCCCTTACTGTGGGTCTCTGCTCCCAAGCACCCTGTTTCTGTGATGAGGCCCACCTTTCCAACTGGCA